>NC_068304.1:38734729-38754729 GCF_025860055.1 Xyrauchen texanus | reverse complement strand
TCGAAATTATGGGGTAATCATTATGCCACACATGCGGTTGATTTGAACTTAAATTTAATTGAACCCAGAATATTTTTTTAACATTAGTAAATGCATTCGGTTGCATATGGCTAACATATTTTAATGTTAATTTCTTTAATATAATTGTTCATTGTTTGTTAATGTTATCTCATAATATATGAACTAATGTTTGTGCATAAAACTTCAAATGTATAAAATTTTTGTTGCAATTACCATTAAATAAAATAAAGAAGTGAAAAATGAAGAAGCGGTGTAACATTATTTGTATTTGTTAGTTCGTGTCCTTAACTAAAGTTAATAAATGTAACCTGATTATAAAGTTCAATTCTCTAACATTAGTGAATGCGTTAGGTATCATGAATTAACAATGAACTATATTTTTTAAATGGCAATAAAGAATCTTAATTAATGGCAATTGATAAAAACACAATTGTTATATTAGTTCATGTTGCATTAAAGGTGCAGTGTGAGATTCAGAAACCCTTGTTATTAGTGACACCTGTGGCCGTTAAGTGAACTGCAGCTGCTGCCTGTTGCTCGTGCTCTAAAACACTGAACAATAAACTTAAAAGACTAAAACAATGACGTAACTTACAAAGAGACTGAATGTTATTCACTGGCATCATGCTGACAGATGAGGTAGCATAATTAAAATTACAGCGTTATTATTGTTTTACTAGAAACATTGCACAATGCACCTGCACAGAGTAAAAAATTAAATTGTGCACATGCGCAATTGTCATTATTGCAGTTGATTATATAATTAATTCAGGACCAGTTTGTGCTCAGTCTTGTATTGTCATGTGTGAAACAGATGCCCTTTATTTTTACAGATAATTTAGCAAAACTTGAATCTTTAAAATACTACAAATATTAAAAGTAAATAATACTTTTAATATTTCACACACACACACACACACACTTTTAAAATGACTGATACGCCCCTGCTGTATCTGTCACTAATTTTATCTTTTTATCTTTATCTTGCTGCACAAAATTGCACAAGGCTGGCAGCAGATAACATACAGATCTGATTCTGGAGTGGGATCCAACAGCTTTAGTTTAAATTTAGTCCTCTGGAAATCTGTCCAACCTGCAAACAGCTCAGCTTGAATGAGTCAGTGAAACATGGTGTTTACTCTGCTGGTAGAAAGTCATCACGACAGAGCAGCCGTTCAGAGAATCAGAGGCTGGAGAAATGAGAAGTTCTTTTTGTGTTGTTAAACGAGCATGAAGGAATGAAATCCCAATCCCACCCTAACCCCAACAACATAACAGTGGTCCCAAATGACACAGACACACACATGCACACAAAACCCCCCAATAAACAGATAAAAAAACAACAACAATAATCACACATCCACAAATGTCAAATACCCGCCCCAGTTCTCCACAAACCTTTATACATTATATGGGGTGTCTGTGGCTCAGGTGGTAGAGCGGGTCAGCCACTCATCGCAGGGTTGTTGGTTCGATTCCCGGCCCTCATGTCCTTGGGCAAGACACTGAACCCCAAGTTGCTCCCAATGGCAGGCTAGCGCCTTGCATGGCAGCTCTGCCACCATTGGTGTGTGTGTGTGTGTGTGAGCGTGTATTTATCACTTTGTGGGGACCTTTGGGGTAGGGTTAGGTTTAGGGGATAGAATATAAGGTTTGTACAGTATAAAAACCATTATGTCTATGGAAAGTCCCCATAAAACATGGAAACACAACATGTGTGTGTGTGTGTGTGTGTGTGTGTGTGTGTGTGTGTGTGTGTGTGTGTGTGTGTGTGTGTGTGTGAATGGGTGAATGAGTTCACAGTCTAAAGTGCTTTGAAAACCGCTAAGGTTAAAAAAGCACTATATAGAGGTCTGGTAGCTCAGTGGTAAAGACGCTGACTACCACCCCTGGAGTTCGCTAGTTCGAATCCCAGGGCGTGCTGAGTAACTCCAGCCAGGTCTCCTAAGCAACCAAATTGGCCCGGTTGCTAGGGAGGAGAGTCACATGTGGTAACCTCCTCGTGGTCGCTATAATTTGGTTCGTTCTTGGTGGGGCGTGTGGTGAGTTGAGCGTGGATGCCACGTTGGATGACGTGAAGCCTCCACGCATGCTGTGTCTCCGTGGCAACGCGCTCAACAAGCCACATGATAAGATGCCCGGGTTGACGGTCTCAGACGTGGAGGCAGCTGGGACTCGTCCTCCGACACCCGGATTGAGGTCACTACACGACCACGATGGCTTAAAAGCGCATTGGGAATTCCAAATTGGGTGAAAGTGGCGGGAAAATAAAGAAATAAAGCGCTATATAGTTGCATTTACCATACCTCCCCGTTCCTCTGAACGCTACTTCCTCAAACGCCGCTACCCTTCCCATCTCCAAGCACCACTCCTGAAATGAGGGCGCTCCACAAACTAGAGCATTATTTATATTACGTTCCTGTTTAAAACAAAAATGTACATCAACCTTTTTCGATCTTAATTACACTGTATATTACTTTGCTTCATTTTCATTTATTTGTTATTTTTTGCCATTTAATAAACAATAAATCCATTCTGCCTTTTTAACCAATTGCAAATCTTTTGTCACCAATTGTTTGTGTATGTTTAGAGCTGCCCTGATGCCATCGATGAAATCTTCAGCTCCAAACTACATATCATCGGAGGTGTTGGAATTGGTATTGGAATGATCATGGTAACATTTTCTTAGGTTTTCTGTGTCATTGCAGAACATTTAGTTTCAAAGAAGTACTCTGATTTTTAATGGGGGGCGGCAGGAGGGGGGGTGTTGATGGCGGTTTCTGAAGTGTTATAAAGCGTTTGATTGCACCAAACCCCTTTGGTTAAGAAAACTGTTAAGAGGCTTCCACATGATTCGCGTCACCGTGCCACTTCAACTTCGACCCCTATTGCTGTTGATCTTTTGATTACTGGCCAATTTGCATATTTCCAGAGTCTGTCTTTGCAATTACACGTCCAACATGGGATTAGCTGTATTCACATCTTTCATCACGTCAATATTCATCCATATTATAACCTCACCTCAATGTATATTTTGTTATTTTGATTTGATGATAATTTGATGATTGATTTGATTTGATTTGATTTGATGAAAGAAAAATGCAATTATATGGAAATGTGCTCCGGCAGCACGTGCATCGTGTCTCCAACTTAATGTCTTGTGAATAGTAATTAACCTTCCTCCTCCTTAAAGGAACAGTTCACCCACAAATGTAAATTCTCTCATCATTTACGCACCCTCATGCCATCCCAGATGTGTATGAATTTCTTTCTTCAGCAGGACACAAATTAAGAGTATTTCAGCTCTGTAGGTCCATACAATGCAAGTGAATGGTGACCAAACTTTGAAGCTCCAAAAAGCACATAATGGCAGCATAAATGTAATCCGTTCGACTCCAGTGGTTTAATCCATGTCTTCAGAAGAAATATGATAGGTGCGGATAAGAAACAGATCAATGTTAAAGTCGTTTTTTTACCCAATTCTCCACTTTCACTTTCACTTAATTCAGCCACATACTGGTTGGTACTGGTCAAAGATGGAAGTTTGTAGTAATAAAAGGACTAAATATTGTTCTGTCTCTCTCTTACACCTATCATATCACTTCAGAAGACACTGATTTAACTACTAGAGTTGTATGGATTACTTTTATGCTGCCTTTATGTCCTTCTGGGTTCTGGTCACCATTCACTTGCATTGTATGGACCTACAGAGCTGAGATATTCTACTTAAAATCTTAATTTGTGTTCTGCAGATGAAAGAAAGTCATACACATCTGGGATGGCATGAGGGTGAGTAAATGATGAGAGAATTTTCATTTTTGGGTGTACTGTTCCTTTAAACCACACAAAATATATTTGTATAAATGCATATTATATAGGCTATTAAAAGCTTAATTTGGTGAATAATTATAAAGCATTGTAATGCAGCCAAGTCTCTGTCATTTTGAAATATGTCCCCATTGTGTTTATGGGCTTGTTTATAGTTAAAAGTCCCGTGTTATGCACCAAATCTCAATTTATAATTTATTAAAAAAATGTTCTGGCTATTATTGAGATTTTGAAAAGCTGCATATTTGATTTTATTCATTTTGGACTCTTGTAGCCTCTTTTTTATTATTATATATTTTTTTTACATTCTATAAATAGATTTTTAAAACGATCTGCCGAATAATTGATTAACTGCTTTTTGCAACACCTCTAGTAAATAACCACCCAGATTAGCAGCCAAGCAACTGCATAGCAACACCCTAAAGCAATCCAAAATGCCTTAGCAACCATATACAGTAGCAAAACCCAGAACAACAACCTTTCATTGTGGAGGTGAATTTCGTACGGCCGAGCACCACTCAAATCAGTTTATTTTATTTCGAAAATGTTACAAAAGTCTATCAGTGAGTGAGTGTGGGGGTTTGTGAGAGAGAGTGTCTATCTGTGAGTGAGTGGGTGTGTGTGTATGTGAGTGAGTGAGTGTGTGTGAGTGAGTGGGTGTGTGTGTGAGTGAGTGTGTATGTGAGTGAGTGAGTGAGTGAGTGAGTGAGTGGGTGTGTGTGTATGTGAGTGAGTGAGTGAGTGTGTGTGGGTGTGAGTGAGTGTGTATGTGAGTGAGTGAGTGAGTGGGTGAGTGTGTATGTGAGTGAGTGAGTGTGTGTGTGAGTGAGTGTGTGTGGGTGTGTGTGAGTGTGTATGTGAGTGAGTGAGTGAGTGAGTGGGTGAGTGTGTATGTGAGTGAGTGTGTATGTGAGTGAGTGAGTGTGTATGTGAGTGAGTGGGTGTTTGTGTGTGAGTGAGTGGGTGCGTGTGTATGTGAGTGAGTGAGTGTGTATGTGAGTGAGTGGGTGTTTGTGTGTGAGTGTGTATGTGAGTGAGTGAGTGGGTGCGTGTGTATGTGAGTGAGTGAGTGAGTGTGTATGTGAGTGAGTGGGTGTGTGTGTGTGAGTGTGTATGTGAGTGAGTGAGTGGGTGTGTGTGTGTATGTGAGTGAGTGAGTGTGAGTGAGTGTGAGTGTGAGTGAGTGATGTGAGTGAGTGAGTGAGTGTGTAGTGTGAGTGAGTGAGTGTGTATGTGTGAGTGAGTGGGTGTGTGTGTGTGAGTGTGTATGTGAGTGAGTGAGTGAGTGGTGAGTGAGTGTGTAGTGTGAGTGAGTGTGTGATGTGAGTGAGTGAGTGAGTGGTGTGTGTGAGTGAGTGAGTGAGTGGGTGTGTGTGTGTGTGAGTGTGTAGTGTGAGTGAGTGAGTGGTGTGTGTGTGTGTGAGTGTGTGAGTGTGTATGTGAGTGAGTGAGTGTGTGTGTGAGTGAGTGAGTGAGTGAGTGAGTGTGTGTGTGTGTGAGTGAGTGAGTGAGTGGGTGTGTGTGTGTGAGTGTGTATGTGAGTGAGTGGGTGTGTGTGTGAGAGAGTGTTTATCTGTGAGTGAGTGTGTGTGTGTGTGTGTGAGTGAGTGGGTGTGTGTCTGTGAGTGTGTATGTGAGTGAGTGAGTGAGTGTGTATGTGAGTGAGTGAGTGAGTGAGTGGGTGTGTGTGTGTGAGTGTGTATGTGAGTGAGTGGGTGTGTGTGTGTGAGTATGTGAGTGAGTGAGTGAGTGAGTGTGTGTGTATGTGTGTGAGTGAGTGTGTATGTGAGTGAGTGAGTGGGTGTGTGTGAGTGTGTATGTGAGTGAGTGTGTCTGTGAGTGAGTGAGTGTGTATGTGAGTGAGTGGGTGTGTGTGTGTGTGTGTGTGTGTGTGTGTGTGTGTGTGTGTGTGTGTGTGGGTGAGTGAGTGTGTATGTGAGTGAGTGAGTGAGTGTGTATGTGAGTGAGTGAGTGAGTGTGTCTGTGAGTGAGTGAGTGAGTGTGTCTGTGAGTGAGTGTGTGTGTGGGTGTCTGTGAGTGTGTATGTGAGTGAGTGAGTGAGTGTGTCTGTGAGTGAGTGTGTGTGTGGGTGAGTGAGTGTGTATGTGAGTGAGTGAGTGAGTGTGTCTGTGAGTGAGTGTGTGTGTGGGTGTCTGTGAGTGTGTATGTGAGTGTGTGTATGTGAGTGTGTGTGTGGGTGTGCGTGCGTGCGTGTGGGTGTGTGAGTGAGTGTGTGTGAGTGTGCGTGTGTTTCTTGAAGAAATCTTTTCTCTCTGTGTGCAGGTCTTTGGCATGATCTTCAGCTTGATGCTGTGCTGTGCCATCCAGAAAACCCGGGAGATCGTGTGAGGTCTCGTTTCCTGGGAAACTGCCCGTGTTTTTGTGTTGCATGTTGTCTGTCCCATACTGTCTCTAACATGAACTCGTCAGCTGAGAGCCAGTTAGATCACGACACAGGCACACAATATGTACACTTCTCTGACACTGCAATTCACATCTTTCTCTTAGTGCAGCTGTTATCTCTGGTCCAAATCAGGAGTAATAAAAAAGAGGATTGGTTTATTATTCCAAACCCATTGAAAAAGGACTTCAAGTCTTGGTTTATATTTTTTTATGGTTCATAATAGATTTTAAAGATGAATTAGTGTTTGCTTTGATGTACTTGCAGTTTTGCTTGAACTGTTCAGAACTTTTCTAATTGTTTCTGTGAATAGGGTTTCAATCTGGTTCACCCGTATCGGTGCATATGGCTCAAATAAAAGACAAATTACATGACAGCTGGTTTTTGTTTTTGTTTTTAAACTGGGTTCAGAATGCATGTCTGGTTTGTACAACGGATTGCAGTTGTAACTACCCCTTTCTCTTGCCTTTGATTACATGCAAACTAGGGCTGGATAATAATTCAGTATCAATATGTATCACGATATAATTTATTGCAATAATGGTGGTATGATTTTTAAACACATTTCGATATTTTATATAGGCTACATTACAGCATTTGTCACTGACTAACCTTCAGGGCTCAGCCGTCATTGTATATAAGCCAAGCAGAAATAGTAGAACACGTGACGCGTGCGTGACGCGGCCATTTTTGAAAGGGACACAAGAGCCAAAATTGTACGTCTATAGGATGTGTACACATAAGACTTATTTCACCACGCGGTCATATTATAATTATAAAATTATCTTGCGTCCTCCATAATATTTTAGGTTTAGTTGGGGGACGGGGGGTCTCTTAGATATTCAACTGCAACTCCATCCCACTGATCTGCCACGTAACATCATATTGAGCAAAACCCAAAACAACGGTAGATCTACAATATTAGGCTAATATCAGTTCGCAAACAAGCTAGGTAACGTTGTAGTCGCTAACGTTGCGGACTCTTGAAAAAGTACATCAGTTATCATAATTTTTTGTCATGACTAATTTATTAATATCTCAGCATCATCTGTATTTAGGAGAAAATAATCACTTCACCTGATGCTTAAAGTGAATTAATTGAGTTTCACAATTAACGAAGCAATTCGAGTCTCTTTTTTATTTATTTATTATTATTATTATTAAGCAAAAACACCAAAATATTACAACAAAAATGGCATTCAAATTACAATCAACTTAATTTTAACATGGGCTGACACACAAAAAGAATAATATAATATAAGGAGACAACTAGATTAATAATAATAATAATAATAATTCAATAAATAAATAATAATTACAACATCATGTGAAGTCGCCAGTGTACTAAAAAAAAAAATTATAACAAATTATATTCTTCAATTATATCTATCAAAATTCCAGCTTTTTATTTTACATTTTTGACAGGAAGCAATTCGAGTCTCCACCGGACTTGTGTGTGTAGGTGACGTAAAGCGGGAAAGCAGGCAGTGGACCAAACCACTGTGGTGCAAGGGAGGGGGGACTCAAAATATTTTTTTCTGAAGTTTTGGCCCGTTTGTATTGTTTTACTACTTACAGTTATTTTAAGTATATATTATTATATTTTTTACAATACACAGCGTGGTGTTTAATGCCCCAGCAAGTTTTTGTTGTTGCTCAGTCTTTTTACTGTTTTCTGCAGCAACCCTGAGCACTTTAATATTCTTTATCCTCGCTGAAGAACCTTTGTTTCAATCTATAAGATAATCAGCCTATGTTATAGTTTCAAGTTAAAATATTAATATTGACAAAGGTGAGAGTTTTATGTTTATTTGACATTTCTTGTTTGTATGAAGGCTAAGTGCAAATAAAAGGTGAACATTAATTTATTTGTAGTTTTTATTTCTTAAATATATAGTTTTAAAGGAGGAGGTTTCATAGACTTGACAAATTCATTTTTCAAAAGTTTGTAGGTTTCTAGATAACTAGTAAAAATTCTTCTATTTTTTTTTTTATATAAAAATTTCTTATAATTTTTTATTAAAATTATCATAAATAATTATATTATTATTATTAGCATAACATTTTAAGTAAAAGTTTAGTTTATTAATATTTCTCTGTCTGAATGTTCAAAATCCTTTATTTCCGGGTTTATTTAACACCTGGTCGTTACTTTGTATACAAGCATCTCCTAAAAGATTAAAAGTTCAAATCCCGGGGCCTGAGTTGCGAGTTAAAATGCTAACTACCACATCTGGGGTCGCAAGTTCGAATACAGGGCGTGCTGAGTGACTCCAGCAAGGTCTCCTAAGCAACCAAATTGGCTCGGTTGCTAGGGAGGGTAGAGTCACATGGTGTAACCTCCTGTGGTCGCTTTAATGTGGTTCTCACTCTCGGTGGGGCGTGTGGTGAGTTGTGTGTGGATGCCACAGAGAATAGCCTGAAGACTCCACACACCTATGTTTCCGCGGTAACACACTCAACAAGTCACGTGATAGGATGCGCGGATTGACGGTCTCAGACGTGGAGGCAACTGAGAGTCACTACGCCACCAGGAGGACTTTGAGCGCATTGGGATTGGCATGCCAAATTGGGGAGAGAGGAAAAATAAGTTGCCACTTCTGACACAAAAACAAAACAATGGACATAAATAAAACACTCAGCCAGTCATGAGTACATTTAGGTATAGTAAGTGCTCTTATTCGCTAATTAATACACTACTGTTTCTTAATTTTTTATTAAATTGTATTTAATTGCATTTAAATTATATGGTAACTCTTTACAATAAGGTTCCATGTTGTTAACAGCATTAGTTAACATGAGCTAATAATGAACAATACTTTTGCAATATTTATTAATCTCAATTAATGTTAATTTGAACATACGCTAATGATATTTCAGCATCAAAGAACATTAGTTAATGCACTATGAACTAACAATGAACAATTGTATTTTTATTAACAAAGATTAATAAATGCTGTAGAAATTGTATTCTTAATTGTTATAAATAATATTAACGAATGTATCCTTATTGTGAAGTGTTACTGAATTTATTAAACCTGGTTTATGTTCATTTTAGAGATATTAATTTATTTATAAACGTAAAGCAGTATGTGTTAACATTAATTAGTGCAATATGATCTAGCATTAATTAAACATTAACTTATTTAAATAACATTAACCAAGATTAATAAATATTGTTTAAAATATTGTTCATTGTTAGGTCATCATGCATTTACTAACGTTAATAAATGGAATCTTATTGTAAAGTGTTACAAATTATTTATTTGGAATGTGTCCATTATTGTTGCAATTTGTCACTTTAAAATCATTCAATCATTTTATATTAGCTTAATTTAACCTAGTAATTTACTTTGCAATCATTTGCAGTAGTGCAATAGTTTTGAGTAGTGGGGAAAAAAAATTCACATTAATTTAACATTTGCTAAAATATGGACTTTGTTGCCCTCTGGTGGTACTAATTTTTTCAAACAAGTCTCAACAAACGTACATTATCAAACTTTACTAAATAATTTTGTGTTCGATGATGAAGTCATCTGAAGCTTCATGTATTTTTTCAGATGCTCATCAATTAGAGACAGAACTTTGATATTGTGAGTCTGAATAGTTCATGTTTAATGAGTTCAATTATAGTTTTAAAAGGTTTGATCACTTTAATATATCCGTATACATCAAACAGAGAGAGAGAGAATGTGTGTTACAGTCGCTATATAAGTCTCACCCACTACAGATGAACGGTATATTAGACACTGGTGCTGTTTCTTGTAAATGATCCACTGACTCCGCTTGGATTTGATCTGGGAAGTCTATCTGCAACAGGAAAAATCATCAAATGGCACAGGTGGGCTTCCAGTGTCTTTATCATGCCTTCATATTTTCATATGCTCAAAAGCAAATATGGTAAATATGAACCATTGGTACTTTTATTCACCAAAGTGACATTCAGTTGATCACAATGTATCAGGACATTAATAACGTGAACCATTACTATTACAATATGAAAGAAATGTTCAGCACTTCTTAAACTACTAAAAGAGTTCTCATCAAATAATCCTCCATGTGCAGCGATGACAGCTTTACAGATCCTTGTTATTCTAGCGGTCAGTTTGTCCAGATACTCAGGTGACCTTTCACCCCACACTTCCTGTAGCACGTGACCTTTCACCCCACACTTCCTGTAGCACTTGCCATAGATGTGTCTGTCTTGCCGGGCACTTCTCACACATCTTACAGTCTAGCTGATCCCACAAAAGCTCAATGGGGTTCAGATCCATAACACTCTTTTCCAATTATCTGTTGTCCAATGTCTGTGTTTCTTTCCTCACTCGAACCTTTTCAAAACCTGTTTCAAAAGTGACTTTCTTTGCAATTCTTCCCATAAGTCCTCCTGAGTCTTCTCTTTACTGTTGTACATGAAACTGGTGTTGAGCGGGTAGAATTCAATGAAGCTGTCAGCGGAGGACATGTGAGGCGTCTATTTCTCAAACTAGAGACTCTGATGTACTGATCCTCTTGTTTAGTTGTACATCTGGTCTTCCACATCTCTTTCTGTCCTTGTTAGAGTACAGTAGTGCTTTGTCTTTAGACAGTAGTGACACCTTTGGATGAAATCTTCAGATTTTGGCAATTTCAAGCATTGCATCGCCTTCATTCCTCAAAACAGTGATTGACTGACGAGATTCTAGAGAAGTTTCTTTTTTGCCATTTTTGACCTAATATTGACCTTAAGACATGCCAGTCTATTGCACACTGTGCAACTCAAAAACAAACACAAAGACAATGTTCAGCTTCATTTAATGAACCAAATATCTTTCAGCTGTGTTTAATATAATGGCAAGTGATTTTCTAGCACCAAATGATCAATTTAGCATGATGACTCAAGGATAAGGTGTTGGAGTGATGCTGCTGCTGTCTAGATTTGATCAAAAATGACTTGTATGTATATTTATACATATGTTCATTTATATTTATCTAATCTATTAATTAATATTGATTGTTTTTCATTAATAGAAATAAAACATTTAAAAAATATTTAAAGGAATATGAATGTAGAAGTAAAAATGTAAGGTATACCTTTTACAATATTCTGTACTTTGCTAAAGATTTCCTTTGCTGTATGTTCATTGTTCTGCATTAAAACAATCACTCACGTCATGCATGACTTTCATCACGGCCGCTCTGTGCGCAAGCACACCAACTAGAGGATGCAACAGTCACACTTAAAGCTCAAATACATCATGCTGTTTATATCAGCTCTAGTGGAACGAGACCCGGCTTTCACGCATCTCTGGAGACTCCAAATGACCTGGTTGTGCACATTGACCGTGAGACTGACCACTCACCGCTACATTGCCGACAAGAGTCTCAGGTGGGACTATGATGATCAACGGAGATGAACAATTTCATGCAGTCGCCGCTGGATTCAACACTTTTCATACTGTATGTGCACCCATCAGTGGCTATTTTAAGGCTTTGAATAAGGTCAGCAATAAATAGCTTCATTCACAGCATCTCAGTCCCAATGGCAAGAGGTAACTGCTTATTTTCTTTGCATTTTAGTTTCTTGGGCTGTATAAACAGTTCTAACTTTGCATAACTGCACAGGATTTATCTGAAGTCAATACTAGAGTCATTTTTGTTGAAAGCCTCCTTTGGTTGACCTGATTTCACTTCGGTGCTCCCTTTATTGGAAGCTGCATTTGCACGAAACGTGCTATAAGGACGAGAAGACCAAAAGGCTGTGGACTTAATGTAGAATAAGTGTTTTTGCATGTGTACAAGCTCATTTGTGCAACTATGGCTGAAAATCCTGATGACCCTTTGGCATTGTTGGAGATTATCGAGGTATTGGGTGCATGTCGTGGAAGTGTGTCTTACGCTGACATATGCATGTATCTCAGTGGGCGATTCAGTCTGCATCCACTTCTTGAATTACGTAGTCTTCTGTACTCCAGTGCATGCAGAGACCCGTGTTTCCCTGCCACCCTTTTCAGAGAGCGCCTTCACCCGCCCTGCAGTAACCGGCTCTCCGCAGCTGCTGATGTTGTTTCCCTATTCAATCTCCTCATGCACACACGCATGGCTCCTACATATGCACAGAATGTCCAGACACTGACGCCCTGTCAGGTCTGTGGGAAGGGATTTCTGCGTTATGAATGGCCGGCTGCCCTGCCCATCGCAGGGGGAGGGACCACCTCTGAGGAATGTAAATATGAGAACCTCCCTTGTCAAGCGATTAGTCTCAACACGGAGGCTTTACACGCTCAGTCATACAGGCACAACCAAGAAAGCATGCAGAATACGCATTCTGTGGATACATCCAGTGATAAAGTCAATCCAGAGGCAGGCAAGATGCCGAAGGCCAATCAGGAGGCCCATATTGTTCGTACCTGTTCTCAGAAGAGGAGTGCCTTTAAAGACGGCTTTCGAAACTTAATGCCATTCATCTCCATGAAAGTCAATGGCCAGTCAGAGCAAAGCCCAGATGGACCTAGGGAAGATTGTGAGGATCTGCTTTCGATTACTCAAAAGAACCCCTATCCAGACCTTCCAACATATGCAGACGATCAACGAACATGCAACACGGCATCACATATGCATTGTCTGCATGATAATTTGTACATCTATGCAACTCATCCTAATGCTACACAACCTGTAGAACCAATGACAGACACCAACAAACAATATGTTGATGCTGCAAACCTATACAATCCTGGACAGACTCAGTGGCTTCATACCAAACACGAGAGTTTGGACGAGCTACAAACATCCACCTATTTCGGGCCTCCAGATGACAATCAAAACCAGCCAGCCCCGGCTCTACAAGTCAAGAGCCACAGTTTGGATATCGACTGCAGGACTGCGGATGAAATACTGGAACCGGAAAAGGCTGTTCTGCAGAAACCTCGATACGAAAGATCTGTATTAGAAAAGTCTGGATTAAGAAAGCCAGGATCTGTTAAACTCCGCTTTGACAGCTCAAGCTTCGACATTCCTGGCTTTGATCCTCGCATCGTCAGCTCGGTACGGGACACCTTTAAGCGTCTGAGCGGCATGAGTTTGGACGCCTGGTATGATTGGTCACTGAGCGCTGATGGTGTGGCCAGCGTGGGCACCCAAACGGAAATGGCAGACCGGCGTGCTTTGCGAAGCCTCATGCTTAGCGAAAAACTCTCATTGGACAACCCCGACATCGCAGAGGACGACATCAGCGCTATCTTCCGTTTCCTAGATGACATTAGCATGTGTGGCTCCATGGCAGTGCTGCCAAGAGAAGGGGGCGGGGCCCAAGAGGGGGGCGGGGCTGGGCTGCCAGAGAGGCGGGAGCGTTTAGGGAAGTTGCGGAGGTTGTTTCATTCTTTGGAGGCACCTGAGGAAGGTGTGCGATGGGGCGTTGGCCGTCTGCTTCAAAGGGTCACTGAACTAGAGCAAAGGCTAGAGCCAATCACAGAGCTGCGTGAGCAACTGTCACTTGTGCTATCCACATTGGACCGGCTGGAACAAAGGGAGCAAATGGCATGTCCACACTCACATCAAATGCACATACAACAACAGCCACCAGCATGGCCCAACGTACAGCAGCAGGGCTCCCCGATGATCAATCCAGGGATGGAAGGCGCCAACGAGGCAGCAGCCAAACGTAGACATCTGTTTGTACGCAGGGCCTCGAGAAGCAACACAGAGAGTAGCGGTTCAGAAGCACACAGAGAGTGGAGCATCAGCTTCAGCAAGGAGCCACACATACAGCCTATTAAGGTAACAAGACTGAATATTTGTCACAGCATTTTATTTACATGTACTTTGATAAGAAACATCTAAAAACTTTGAAAAACAAATGCACAGTGGGCCCCAAAATCTGAGACCTACGGAGCCCCTTAGAAGACAGGGAAGGCTTTTATTTTCTGGAATAGTTTTGCATTTCCGTGCAATGAATTTTGTGTTCCCTCGCAACAGCATTATCCATCCCTTATGAAAATGAACCATGGTTTTACTAAGGAGTGGTTTGCCATGGAGAGGTGGTGGCGTAGTGGGCTAAACCACATAACTAGTAATCAGAAGGTTGCTGGTTCGATTCCCACAGCCACCACCATTGTGTCCTTGAGTAAGGCACTTAAATCCAGGTTGCTCCAGGGGGATTGTCCCTGTAATAAGTGCACTGTAAGTCACTTTGGATGAAAGCGTCTGCCAAATGCATAAATGTAAATGTACTAAATGCATAGTTGAATTAGGTAATTTCTAGAAAAGTAGTAACGCCATAGTTAATTTTTGGTACAAGTACGGTTTGTCATAAAAAACATAACAAAAATGAACTCTGGCTTCATTATAGTAAAAGTGCAGTAACCATGGCAACCATGACTGTAGCATTAACCTTTTTTGTACAGTACACAAATTCACCATTGTGTATCTATAGTAAAACTTTTATTTAGTTATTTATTTATTTATTTATTTATTTATTTATTCATTCACAAAGAAGAAATATTTTTTAGGGTGCCATGCTTAAAATTTCACCACTGCATTACTGCAAAATGCAAAATAGGGCATAATGGTTTCCAGTGGTCACAGAGTTTTGCATCATTTTAAGTCACTTTGACCCAGAAACGCATTTTGAGTACAAAAGAAAAGTCACTTTCTAATGATATGATTATCATGTTTCTATTAGAGCTGTCAATTGATAAAAAAAATGTAATTGAATTAATTACATGGTGTCCCGATTAATTAATCGCAATTAATCGCATATACAAATCTATCTATCTGGATGGTTGTTTTGTTCACTGTAGAAACTGTGCGTTGCTCACACAGCTAAAGTTTCACTTACTGCCCTCTGGAGTAAACAGGTGGTACTACAAGCTTGCATTTCTCAGGCATCTTCCTTATTATGGTCCGGGGGCATTGCGATTAATGGCGTAAAATATGTATAGCATTATTTTTAATAAAATTAATCGCACTGAATTAGCGTGTTAAATCGACATCCCAAGTTCCTATGTCTCATTATTATGTTGCCAAGACATTAAAACTTAAATATTGCCTGTGACTGCCCTTTTTACTTTAGTTAATAAAACTCAAAATGTGTTTCTAGATCAAAATGACTCAAAATGATGGAGTAGGTCACATATGTATAGATCACAAGGGTGATCAAAGTATAAATCTTGTTTTGGCCCCTCAGTCAGATCAGCCAGCTCGTGTGTATACAAGAGATGGCCCAATAGCAGAGGAAGTGATGGGCTTCCACCTCATGCCACCCGAGGCCCAAAAAGCCCAGCGACGCACCTCTGTCCAGAGCGCTAGCCAACATATCGCCAACCGCCCCAAGGTGACCTGGAGCCAATCAGACTTGACGCCCTTGAACCTTAAGGTAACACTTCCAGATGCATTGATTAGAGAACAATTGTGTAAAACGTTGTCATGTTGTAAATCTTTGTATGTAGGGAAGACTGGGGCAATTATAAGAAATGTTACATTTTAATAGTAACTAAAAGAAAAACAGACAACAAAAAATATGCCATGATTTCTATGTGTATCTGTTACATTTACACTGATCAGCCACAACATTAAAACCACTGACAGGTGATTCTCAAAGTGAAATGTTCACATGGCTTTTTCTGGTCTCCCCTATTACAGGGGTCATGAGATAATACAAAGTCCTTGTGGAAGATGCATTTGTTGATGTTAACCCATTAATTAACTTTGATTCCTGGTGTCTATGTATGTTTTGCAGGCCCCTGAGTCTTTGGAACTCTGGACGGACGAGATTAACACGCCAGCCTCTGACACACTCCTGCGGCGTTCACATTCATACACCCGGTGCAGCAGGAACCAGGCGTACCGCATCGCTGCTCTGAGCATCACTGCCACTATCATCCTCATCCTCTTAATCGTCATTCCAGTCAGCACTATGTAATGTACATAGACACATGACACAATATCATTCTCTCTACGCCCATGAACGCTAATGCAGCTGCACAATCTAAATATCAGCCATCATTGCATTCAGAAATGTGGCAGACCACATTCATAACGCATGCATAATGCCAGAGACTATTTAGCATATACGGGCCACTTCTATTAAAATTAATGGGAGAAATTGGAACGCTCAACCAGGTGCATTAGTAGCACCCAACGGTCAACAGATGTAGAAAGGAAGTGCTGCCTTGCAGGTAAAAGAGACAATTACCTTTTAGATGAAGACATCGCATGTCAATCAACTCGAGAACGCGCATGCGTAGTAGCTATACAAGCCGGGAAAATTGCGTGTTTAAGTATAATATGAGGTAAATAAGCCCAACTTATGATTCCAATATTAGAAAATGTTATTGCTGATTTGAAACATGCTCGTAATCTTGACCAGCTGTTTTGAGATTTCGGTGCTCCCCCATTCAAGTAGATAGGAGCTGCACTGGCAGGACTGGAAATAGCCTCCCAAGAGCATTTCAAAGATGGCCGACAGTGGACTGACTTGCTACAAAGACTTTGATAATGCATCATCATATGCATGTGTTGCATTTCTTGTTATACCACAAGGGGCATACGTTTTTTTTTCTCGGGATGGGCAATGCCACTTATTTTCTTTTCGATCCAAAACAAAGTACAATCAATGTCAATATTGTTGATACTGTTATATATGTTAAATGGGATTTTTTGCTAATTATGGGGATATAATGGGTCATTTTATACATGAGCTTATATTTAAAAGCCCTAATTTTGACATTTAAAGACCTAAATGGACCCATCAATCCATTAAAGAATATTATTAACTGTCTTCTTCTATAGTTAGTTTTCTCAAGAGATGGGAAATAACAATAATTATCTTTTCGATCCAATACCAAACACTAACAAAGTCAATAATGCCGATACCTCATAACATTAGCCTATAATTAAAAGCCATGTTTTTAACATTTATAGACCAAAATCATTCGTTACATCATTGTTTTGGACGATGCTCGCTCACTCGCTCACTATGGAGTGTGCACGAGCAACAGGTAGCTGCTGCAGTTCACTTAACGGCCACAGGTGTCACTAATAACAAGGGTTTCTGAATCTTACATGCTGCACCTTTAAAGCGAGCATCGGCGAAAACAATGACATAACGTACATAGAGACTGAACATGATTCACCAGCATCATGCTGACAGATGAGGCAGCATAATTAAAATTACACAGTTATGATTGAGGTTTCCCTACGTTTAGGTAGAATGCTGTTGTTGTTTTGAAGGCTCTTATTCACAGTTAAATTGCTGAATCAGCTGTTTATGCATTCAGGATGTTCTGGTGTACCCGAATATTGGGGAGTTCCCATTAGTCTAATGTAATTCTGCTAAAATCTGAAACGAGCAATAACTCACTCACTCACTCACTCACTCACACACTCACACAGTCACTCACTCACACACTCACACACTCACACAGATGCATGCTCACTCACTCACTTACTCACTCACTCACACACTCACACACTCACACAGATGCATGCTCACTCACACACTCACACAGATGCATACTCACTCACTCACTCACTCACTAACACAGATGCATACTCACTCACTCACACAGATGCATACTCACTCACTCACTCACACACTCACACAGTCACTCACTCACACACTCACACACTCACACAGATGCATGCTCACTCACTCACTTACTCACTCACTCACACACTCACACACTCACACAGATGCATGCTCACTCACACACTCACACAGATGCATACTCACTCACTCACTCACTCACTAACACAGATGCATACTCACACACTCACACAGATGCATGCTCACTCACACACTCACACAGATGCATGCTCACTCACTCACTCACTTACACAGATGCATACTCACTCACTCACTCACTCACTAACACAGATGCATACTCACTCACTCACACAGATGCATACTCACTCACTCACACAGATGCATGCTCACTCACACACTCACACAGATGCATGCTCACTCACTCACTCACTTACACAGATGCATACTCACTCACTCACTCACTCACTAACACAGATGCATACTCACTCACTCACACAGATGCATGCTAACTCACACACTCACACAGATGCATGCTCACTCACTCACTCACTTACACAGATGCATACTCACTCACTCACTCACTAACACAGATGCATACTCACTCACTCACACAGATGCATACTCACTCACTCACTAACACAGATGCATACTCACTCACTCACTAACACAGATGCATACTCACTCACTCACTTACTCACTCACTCACTCACACACTCACACAGATGCATGCTCACTCACTCACTTACTCACTCACTCACACACTCACACAGATGCATACTCACTCACTCACTCACTCACTCACTCACACACTCACACAGATGCATACTCACTCACTCACTAACACAGATGCATGCTCACTCACTCACTCACTCACACAGATGCATGCTCACTCACTCACTAACACAGATGCATGCTCACTCACTCACTAACACAGATGCATGCTCACTCACTCACTAACACAGATGCATGCTCACTCACTCACTAACACAGATGCATGCTCACTCACTCACTAACACAGATGCATGCTCACTCACTCACTCACACAGATGCATGCT
This sequence comes from Xyrauchen texanus, assembly GCF_025860055.1. Classification (NCBI taxonomy): domain Eukaryota; kingdom Metazoa; phylum Chordata; class Actinopteri; order Cypriniformes; family Catostomidae; genus Xyrauchen; species Xyrauchen texanus. Next base: position 38,735,900 of record NC_068304.1, on the reverse strand, counting down.
CACTCACTCACTAACACAGATGCATGCTCACTCACTCACTAACACAGATGCATGCTCACTCACTCACTAACACAGATGCATGCTCACTCACTAACACAGATGCATGCTCACTCACTAACACAGATGCATGCTCACTCACTCACTAACACAGATGCATGCTCACTCACTCACTAACACAGATGCATGCTCACTCACTCACTAACACAGATGCATGCTCACTCACTCACTCACACAGATGCATGCTCACTCACTCACTAACACAGATGCATGCTCACTCACTCACTAACACAGATGCATACTCACTCACTCACTAACACAGATGCATGCTCACTCACTAACACAGATGCATGCTCACTCACTAACACAGATGCATGCTCACTCACTAACACAGATGCATACTCACTCACTAACACAGATGCATGCTCACTCGCTTACTCACTCACTCACACAGATGCATGCTCATTCACTCACTCACACAGATGCATGCTCACTCACTCACACAGATGCATGCTCACTCACTCACTCACACAGATGCATGCTCACTCACTAACACAGATGCATGCTCACTCACTCACACAGATGCATGCTCACTCGCTCACTCACTCACTCACACAGATGCATGCTCATTCACTCACTCACACAGATGCATACTCACTCACTCACTCACTCACACAGATGCATACTCACTCACTCACTCACTCACTCACACAGATGCATACTCACTCACTCACTCACACACAGATGCATGCTCACTCGCTCGCTCGCTCACTCACACACAGATGCATGCTCACTCACTCACTCACTCACTCGCTCACTCACACACAGATGCATGCTCACTCACTCAACCTCATTTCTGCTTGCATTTAAATATGAGGAAAGTCCATTTTACGGAGGCATATTTACATCTAACCACCCCTTTAATCACTCAATGTGGCCCTTGTATATGCAGGAAATGCTGAAGAATGAGAGATTGGAATCTGTCACACATTATTCTGTTACGCATTCTTTATAAATGGCCTGCATTTCCGGTGATCATTACCACAAGAAAAATAGTGTGACAAATGCAACATCCTCACTGACTCTCCTCACAAAAGCTTTAGAGAAAAGAAAATCACCCTCCAGAGATCCAGAACGGATGGATGGTGGTTGATCGATACAGCAAACGTTTTCA
>NC_068304.1:38667229-38729729 GCF_025860055.1 Xyrauchen texanus | reverse complement strand
GACTTTTATGCTGCTTTTATGTGCTTTTTGGAGCTTCTGAGTTCTGGTCACCATTCACTTGCATTATATGGACCTACAGAGCTGAGATATTCTTCTGAAAATCTTAATTTGTGTTCTGCAGAAGATTTTTATCTTGTTTATCAGTGTCTCAGGACGGCTTTTTGCACTTTGGAAACACAGTCATGCTGATGAACTCTGGAGGTGGACGTCATGACCAGCGTGGCCGACAGCAGTAATATTAAGTCACACTCAGGGACTAATTCAGTTCCCTGCCTTCTAGGACCACCTTTGTCATTATGAGGTAAAGACATATATAGTGCATGCACACGTTGCATATAAATATGCTGATCTGCTTCATCACCTGCGGTCTGTGACACAGTGTTGATGGGACCTCAGATGGAGAGATGGTCAGAAATGAGCAAAGCTTTGCCCTTAGAACTACTGCAGGCTTTTCTGGAGAGGTGAACATGCTAATTAAAAGTTAAAATGGTATTTTTAATTGCTAGCTTTGGATAAGCCTTAACCTGTGATCTGTTTGATTCCAGCCAGCTCTACCTCGCCAGCGGTCACAGAAATGTTCAGAAATGTACTAAGTAGTCTCGTCTACTGGAGTTGAGTTCAGTCGAGAACAGTGATTTTCTGTGCTGGTGGAGGGTGATTTACTTTGCCCCACCAAGAAAGACTTGAGATTTAGGGTTACCCTGTGCAGGTGAACACACTTTAAAAGTTAAAGGGATAGTTCAACCTAAATGCTAATTCTGGCATCACTCTCTTGTGGATTCTGCCTTACTTCTCCTTTTGTGTTTCATTAAAAAGGTCATATGGGTTTGGAATGCAATTAAGGTAGTCATTTTTGGTTGAACTGCCCCTTTATTGTCACACACACAATATGAATGCTTTGTTTTTGCAGGTGAGCATCAAGATTTTGGGCAATCTGGGCCATCACGTCCTGTGGTAATATATTATACTGCACATAGAAAAGCACAACCAAACGAGCAGAGAACAATAAAATATTACAGATATTTCAAGAATAATTCAAGTTCTATTTGTTTTGTTGTTTTTGTTTCAATAAAGTCAACATGAAGACAAAAATGACCTTATTTTCTTCCATACTACACATTCCTGGTCTTAATGTGTACAATTCCCCCAAAAATATTTTCACTTTTTTTTTTTATTAAAACTGTATATATGTGTATATAGAGAGAGATTTATTAAATATTTATATTTATAATATTTTATTTAATAATTATTATAATTGTAAATGTATTAATTTTTAAATGTAAATGTATTAATTTACAGTAAATATCAAATATTTTAATCTATTATTATTTATGATATTTAAAATTCATATTTAATTATTGATTAATTATAAATATACTCTCAACGTTTATATATTTACACATTTCAAATTGAATTGAACGAGTCATCTTTAACCAAATAAAATACATATTTTAAGATATATTAATTGTATATCGTTAAACATTAAATCAATACATTTTGGGGAATTTTGTTATGAAATTGAAATACATGCATCTTAAAATATGCTAAAATATTTTTTGAGTAAATAAATAATTTTTAATACAAATTATACAAAGTAATTTGGATTTAGTAAATTTTTGCATTAGCTTAGATTTACATTTAAACGTGCATTCATTATAGCATTGAAAAGTCTGATTAAATAAGAGTTTAATTTCAAATAGTTTACATTACATAACATTCCTGAACAATTATTTGATCATAAATAAAATAAAAAAAGTGTTGTTTTAAAATTTCAATAGCTGTCAAAAACAAGATCTTTGGAGTGTTTTATTTATTTGGCTATATGTGTTTAGGACTCCATTTGGAAAAGAGTATGACGTCACAGCTCACACATTCTTGGAATCCCATAATGCTGAGCGGGACGTTAACCATTAACCACGGCTCATCCAAGACTACTGCAACAGATGAACACGGGGGAAGACACAGAGCATCCACAGGAGACAAAAGTGAATAAGGGAATAATTGCACCAATATGTGTGGTGAAAATACAGTTTTTATTTCTTTATAGATGTAATATTATATTTATATTATATTGTGTGCTATAACCAAAGCACCATTAATTCTTCACTTGCAAAGTTGACAATAAAAACTGCACACTACTGATTCAGGACAGCTCATCCTCAAATTCACTGTGATAATAAAATATCATTAGAGATTCAGAAATTGGCCCAAGTTGGACTGTTCCATTTATTTTGACATTTTCTTTGTTGCTTTTTGCTCTTGTTTCTTTTCCCGGAGTTTCGTGCTGTTTTCGCTGCCTTGGTACGTTTTCTTCCCTTCCTCTTGGACACCTATGGAGAACAATAAATCATGTTGTAGTGTATTGAGTAGAATGCACTTACTTGTCTATTAATATAATAGAAATCAAAGTCAAGACAACGATGGGCAATTCTTCTTTTGTTTTACCGTGCACTAACAGAATGACAACTTATTACACAACTCGCTGGCCAACCCAACTCTAACCCAGAGTTAACATAGAGTGGCCAAGCAGTACTTATTCCTGAGTTTACTCTTAAGTGCGTTCTACTCTACACTGCACATGTCTTCTCTCCTGTAAACATACACCGATATCTGGACTCTAAACACCTCTCTTCTGTATTATCTCTCTATACATGTTCTGTATAAACAAACTTTAATTGTCAATCAGTGCAAAATATTTCTCACTAACTAACAAGCCCGTTACCCATTTTTTGGAAAGGTTTAGTGATATTGAAAGATACGAGGAAGACCATAGCGGTTATAAATCTCAATCTAGAGTATTTTATTTTAAATAAATCTATATGTTTACACGCAAACCAATGGACATTTTTATCCTGTTTTTAAGATTTACACATTTCAATTTCATAACAAAATTTCATCCAATTGAATTGTGTAATGTTTAAATTGAATTAATAAATCTTATTCATCAATAAACATCTCAAATGTATGAATACATTTACTTAATATTACTCAATGCAATTGTTATGGAATTGTATTATTAAATTAAATGTGATGAATTAAAATAATTTTTTATCTTATAATATTTTCATGACTTCCGGTCATTTGGATTACTGGAGAAGTATGTTTAAACATATATATATATATATATATATATATATATATATATATTAGGGCTGTTAATTTAACACAATTAATCACAATGCCCCCGGACCTAATAAGGATGATTCCTGAGTAATTCAAGCTTGTAGTACCACCTGTTTACTCCAGAGGGCAGTAAGTGAAACTTCAGCTGTATGAGCAACACACAGTTTATACAGTGAACAAAACATTAACAACCATCCAGCAGACGCACAACACAAACATGCGTATATATATATATATATATATATATATATATATATATATATGTAAAGATAACTATGTATCATTATTATATATTGAATTATTGTTATATGAGGGGCTTTCTCAGCAAATATTTGTAAATGCAATTAATCGCGATTAATTAATCAGGACACCATGTAATTAATTTACATTTACATTTATGCATTTGGCAGTCGCCTTTATCCAATGCGACTTTCAGTGCACTTATTACAGGGACAATCCCCCCGGAGCAACCTGGAGTTAAGTGCCTTACTCAAGGACACAATGGTGGTGGCTGTGGGGATCGAACCAGCAACCTTCTGATTACCAGTTATGTACTTAGACCACTAAACCACCACAATTAATTCCATTAAAAATGTTAAGCGATTGACAGCCCTAATATATATATATATATATATACATACATATATACATACATATATATTTGTGAGAGAAAAAAAATTTGAGCAGAGCGTAACAACAAAACTCCAGGCCCCATTCCCTTATTTTAAAACTCCCTGATATTTCCAGGTCTTCCATGAATGTGGGAATCCTGAATGAAGTCCAGTGAAACAAATAACCGTATGCAAAGGAAAAATATAATTGTCTACAGCAGTTATTTAATTAATAGGCCCATTCGTTTGATTGGACAAACAGCGTTCCAAGAGTGCTGATATCTCGTATAAGAGACTATTTTTGTTGTCGGAGCAAAAGGAACTGGACAGATTGTGTTTGAAATACCATTAACTTGATAATAATTTCTTGTTTATAGCGCTGTATAAAAGCAATTTCAAACCCGCAATCATGCCACGGCAGTCACAGCTGTGCTGATATTCAGTACACCGTACATCAGCACCACTGCGAATGTAAAACAGCTTAATTACATCTTTGAGGAATCAAGAGACAGAGAATAAAGAAGCAAGATTTTTTTTTAATAGGTAAAATCACAGTAGCAAACAAACCCACAGTGTGCAACAGATATTACGGAAATATGCGAACAAAGACATGATCGTACATCAATAAATAAACATATAAAGACAATAAATAAGATCATAATGAAGTGATTTAGAAATTGGAAAACAGGACAGGAAACATAAAGGGATTGAGGAGAAAGGAGGTGTAGTCGACAGGTAGATTTAAATCAGTGATTTACATTTTCCCACGGCGTCCATTCGCTCCACTGAGAGAGGAGCAGCAGATCTCTGCAGCGGACCCTCAGTTTACTGATGACCCTTTCAACTAGAACTTTTGACCCCTCCCATTCACGAGTCTCCAGCTGAGAGGGAGGGGGAAACGCAAGAGTGGATGACAGAAGGGAAATAATGACTGAATTAGGAAATTTATCTTTGAGTCATTTTGATTCAAAAAATTAACCCTGTGTCCTTCTGAAGCCATATGATAGCTTTGAGAGCTACTCTTTAGTTAATTAAATTTTGGGCTGTTCCTCACCCACAGCTATCGTGTGACTTCAGAAGACTTGAAATATAGCACACAGGTCATATGGATACTTTTATGGTGCTTTTTTGACCTTTTTGGAGCTTGACACTCATGGTCACGATGAACGCTATCAACATTTCTCCTTTTTTGTTCCACAGAAAAATAACAGCACAGAGATTTTGAATGACATAAGGGTGAATGGAGCCCCTCAGAGGACAGGGCAGGAATTTTTTTTTCTGAAATATTCATGAGTTACTGTGATTGTAGTAAACAGTTTTTGGGCAGAAATGGTTTTACTATGGTGACACTGTAGTTACTGTAATTGTAGTAAACATGTTTGTTTTTTGTGTAAACCATGGTTTTACTATAGTGATACTGTAGTTACCGTAATTGTAGTAAACATGTTTGTTTTTTGTGTAAACCATGGTTTTACTATAGTGATACTGTAGTTACCGTAATTGTAGTAAATATGTTTGATTTTTGTGTAAACCATGTTTTGACTATAGTAATACTAGTTACCGTAATTGTAGTAAACATGTTTGTTTGTATTTTGTGTAAATCATGGTTTTACTATAGTGATACTGCAGTTACCGTAATTGTAGTAAACATGTTTGTTTGTATTTTGTGTAAATCATGGTTTTACTATAGTAATACTGTAGTTACCGTAATAGTAAACATGTTTGTTTGTTTTTTGTGTAAACCATAGTTTTACTATAGTGATACTGTAGTTACCGTAATTGTAGTAAACATGTTTGTTTGTATTTTGTGTAAATCATGGTTTTACTATAGAGATACTGTAGTTACCGTAATTGTAGTAAACATGTTTGTTTGTATTTTGTGTAAATCATGGTTTTACTATAGTAATACTGTAGTTACCGTAATAGTAAACATGTTTGTTTGTATTTTGTGTAAATCATGGTTTTACTATAGAGATACTGTAGTTACCGTAATTGTAGTAAACATGTTTGTTTGTATTTTGTGTAAATCATGGTTTTACTATAGTAATACTGTAGTTACCGTAATTGTAGTAAACATGTTTGTTTGTTTTTTTTGTGTAAACCATGGTTTTACTATAGTGATACTGTAGTTACCGTAATTGTAGTAAACATGTTTGTTTGTATTTTGTGTAAATCATGGTTTTACTATAGTAATACTGTAGTTACCATAATAGTAAACATGTTTGTTTGTTTTTTTGTGTAAATCATGGTTTTACTATAGTGATACTGTAGTTACCGTAATTGTAGTAAACATGTTTGTTTGTATTTTGTGTAAATCATGGTTTTACTATAGAGATACTGTAGTTACCGTAATTGTAGTAAACATGTTTTTTTTTGTGTAAACCATGGTTTTACTATAGTGATACTGTAGTTACCGTAATTGTAGTAAACATGTTTGTTTGTATTTTGTGTAAGTCATGGTTTTACTATAGTAATACTGTAGTTACCGTAATAGTAAACATGTTTGTTTATTTTTTTGTGTAAATCATGGTTTTACTATAGTGATACTGTAGTTACCGTAATTGTAGTAAACATGTTTGTTTGTATTTTGTGTAAATCATGGTTTTACTATAGAGATACTGTAGTTACCGTAATTGTAGTAAACATGTTTGTTTGTTTTTTGTGTAAACCATGGTTTTACTATAGTGATACTGTAGTTACCGTAATTGTAGTAAACATGTTTTGTTTTGTGTGTGTAAACCATGGTTTTACTATAGTGATACTGTAGTTACCGTAATTGTAGTAAACATGTTTTTTTTTGTGTGTAAACCATGGTTTTACTATAGTGATACTGTAGTTACCGTAATTGTAGTAAACATGTTTGTTTGTATTTTGTGTAAATCATGGTTTTACTATAGTAATACTGTAGTTACCGTAATAGTAAACATGTTTGTTTGTTTTTTTGTGTAAATCATGGTTTTACTATAGTGATACTGTAGTTACCGTAATTGTAGTAAACATGTTTGTTTGTATTTTGTGTAAATCATGGTTTTACTATAGTGATACTGTAGTTACCGTAATTGTAGTAAACATGTTTGTTTGTATTTTGTGTAAATCATGGTTTTACTATAGAGATACTGTAGTTACCGTAATTGTAGTAAACATGTTTTTTTTTGTGTAAACCATGGTTTTACTATAGTGATACTGTAGTTACCGTAATTGTAGTAAACATGTTTGTTTGTATTTTGTGTAAATCATGGTTTTACTATAGTAATACTGTAGTTACCGTAATAGTAAACATGTTTGTTTATTTTTTTGTGTAAATCATGGTTTTACTATAGTGATACTGTAGTTACCGTAATTGTAGTAAACATGTTTGTTTGTATTTTGTGTAAATCATGGTTTTACTATAGAGATACTGTAGTTACCGTAATTTTAGTAAACATGTTTGTTTGTTTTTTGTGTAAACCATGGTTTTACTATAGTGATACTGTAGTTACCGTAATTGTAGTAAACATGTTTTTTTTTTTGTGTAAACCATGGTTTTACTATAGTGATACTGTAGTTACCGTAATTGTAGTAAACATGTTTTTTTTTTGTGTGTAAACCATGGTTTTACTATAGTGATACTGTAGTTACTGTAATTGTAGTAAACATGTTTGTTTGTTTTTTGTGTAAACCATAGTTTTACTATAGAAATACTGTAGTTACCGTAATTGTAGTAAACATGTTTTTTTGTGTGTGTAAACCATGGTTTTACTATAGTGATACTGTAGTTACCGTAATTGTAGTAAACATGTTTTTTTTGTGTGTAAACCATGGTTTTACTATAGTGATACTGTAGTTACCGTAATTGTAGTAAACATGTTTGTTTGTTTTTTGTGTAAACCATAGTTTTACTATAGAAATACTGTAGTTACCGTAATTGTAGTAAACATGTTTGTTTGTTTTTTTGTGTAAACCATGGTTTTACTATAGTGATACTGTAGTTACCGTAATTGTAGTAAACATGTTTTTTTGTGTGTGTAAACCATGGTTTTACTATAGTGATACTGTAGTTACCGTGAATTGTAGTAAACATGTTTGTTTGTTTTTTGTGTAAACCATGGTTTTACTATAGAGATACTGTAGTTACCGTAATTGTAGTAAACATGTTTGTTTGTTTTTTGTGTAAACCATGGTTTTACTATAGTGATACTGTAGTTACTGTAATTGTAGTAAACATGTTTGTTTGTTTTTGTGTAAACCATGGTTTTACTATAGAGATACTGTAGTTACCGTAATTGTAGTAAACATGTTTGTTTGTTTTTTTGTGTAAACCATGGTTTTACTATAGTGATACTGTAGTTACTGTAATTGTAGTAAACATGTTTGTTTGTTTTTTGTGTAAACCATAGTTTTACTATAGAAATACTGTAGTTACCGTAATTGTAGTAAACATGTTTTTTTGTGTGTGTAAACCATGGTTTTACTATAGAAATACTGTAGTTACCGTAATTGTAGTAAACATGTTTGTTTGTTTTTTTGTGTAAACCATGGTTTTACTATAGAGATACTGTAGTTACCGTAATTGTAGTAAACATGTTTGTTTGTTTTTTGTGTAAACCATGGTTTTACTATAGTGATACTGTAGTTACTGTAATTGTAGTAAACATGTTTGTTTGTTTTTTTGTGTAAACCATGGTTTTACTATAGAGATACTGTAGTTACCGTAATTGTAGTAAACATGTTTGTTTGTTTTTTTGTGTAAACCATGGTTTTACTATAGAGATACTGTAGTTACCGTAATTGTAGTAAACATGTTTGTTTGTTTTTTTGTGTAAACCATGGTTTTACTATAGTGATACTGTAGTTACTGTAATTGTAGTAAACATGTTTGTTTGTTTTTTGTGTAAACCATGGTTTTACTATAGAGATACTGTAGTTACCGTAATTGTAGTAAACATGTTTGTTTGTTTTTTGTGTAAACCATGGTTTTACTATAGTGATACTGTAGTTACTGTAATTGTAGTAAACATGTTTGTTTGTTTTTTGTGTAAACCATGGTTTTACTATAGAGATACTGTAGTTACCGTAATTGTAGTAAACATGTTTGTTTGTTTTTTTGTGTAAACCATGGTTTTACTATAGTGATACTGTAGTTACCGTAATTGTAGTAAACATGTTTGTTTGTTTTTTGTGTAAACCATAGTTTTACTATAGAAATACTGTAGTTACCGTAATTGTAGTAAACATGTTTGTTTGTTTTTTTGTGTAAACCATGGTTTTACTATAGTGATACTGTAGTTACCGTAATTGTAGGAAACATGTTTTTTTGTGTGTGTAAACCATGGTTTTACTATAGTGATACTGTAGTTACCGTAATTGTAGTAAACATGTTTGTTTGTTTTTTTGTGTAAACCATAGTTTTACTATAGAAATACTGTAGTTACCGTAATTGTAGTAAACATGTTTTTTTGTGTGTGTAAACCATGGTTTTACTATAGTGATACTGTAGTTACCGTAATTGTAGTAAACATGTTTTTTTTTGTGTGTAAACCATGGTTTTACTATAGTGATACTGTAGTTACCGTAATTGTAGTAAACATGTTTGTTTGTTTTTTGTGTAAACCATAGTTTTACTATAGAAATACTGTAGTTACCGTAATTGTAGTAAACATGTTTGTTTGTTTTTTTGTGTAAACCATGGTTTTACTATAGTGATACTGTAGTTACCGTAATTGTAGGAAACATGTTTTTTTGTGTGTGTAAACCATGGTTTTACTATAGTGATACTGTAGTTACCGTAATTGTAGTAAACATGTTTGTTTGTTTTTTTGTGTAAACCATGGTTTTACTATAGTGATACTGTAGTTACCGTAATTGTAGTAAACATGTTTGTTTGTTTTTTTGTGTAAACCATGGTTTTACTATAGTGATACTGTAGTTACCGTAATTGTAGGAAACATGTTTTTTTGTGTGTGTAAACCATGGTTTTACTATAGTGATACTGTAGTTACCGTAATTGTAGTAAACATGTTTGTTTGTTTTTTTGTGTAAACCATGGTTTTACTATAGTGATACTGTAGTTACTATTAATACAGTAAAACTATAGGAACCACTAAATAATTGTTTATTACCATAGCTTTTGTTTTTCTCTATTATTACTATGATTTTGCGATGAATATCATGGTTCAAATATGGTTACTGTAGTGAAACCATGGTCAATCAATTGTAAGTGAACGCAAAGCTTTTTCACGAAAAACATTCCTGCCCGGTTCTCTATGGGTGTCTATAGAGTGAGTAAATGCTGGCAGAATTTTATTTTTTGGGTGAACCATTCTATTTTAAGGATGTTTAAATGCAATCTTACCTTCCCGTTGTCTCGTATCTCATACTCAATCTGATGCTTCAGAGGAAAGAAACTGTGAGGGTGCGGCCAGGACGAAGGAGGCTTCACCTCCACCTCTATGATTTCACTATTTTCTCTGCTGCATGTTGAAATGTTTGGACTGGCTGGTTTAACTAAGGACAACACAGAAATCACATACAGTCAGTGGTGAGGAGGTGTTTATTCATTAAATACTCCTCATTCTGTGGTGCTTTTATGACACTTTCGGCTCACGTGTTGACTCGTGTGCTCTTCAGGACTCACATCCCGCTCCTTTTTATCGCAAGTGCAATGCTCTATCAGTTGAGCTATTGCACAATTTGATCACACTTATACAAGCTTGTAAATGTAGTTCGTTATGTAATGCAAATGTGTTCAAAGAGACTTTTCTCCTATAGCATCGTATTATAGAGAGCCACATACTCACCAATGTCTCGAAGGTAGAAGCTGTATTTAGTTTTCAGATAGCAGCATGAGGAAACGGCTTCCCCGGTTATCATCATTCGCTCTGACTCTTCAGTGTATGAATTGGTGAAATGTTGGAGATGAAATACCCCATCCACAGGCTCTGACACCCAGTCACCATTATCCCTACATGCAACATTCACATATGAGTCAGTGCTTGAAATCAACTTCTCGTGTCCATGAGTGTGTTTGTGTTTCTGATACCGTGTATTGCGTAGTCTGAAAGCAGTGAATTCCTCTGACTTCCAGTCACATGTGATGTGTTTCATGCATGAAAAAGTTTCGGCTGTGCAATTGATGTTAACTGCAAAAGAAAAGAGAAGCACATCTAGTATGAGCCTCACTGCCCAAACAGTGCATGATGGCACTAGTTACCTCTCAAAAAAAAATAGCCTTTTTAATTGATTGTAGGCAGGGCGTATATTCAAGGGGGGATGGGGGGAGGTAACCCCCACAATATACCAGAGATTATTTAGCCGAGATGGGCCACTACTATTAACATTAATGCGCGAAATTGGAACGCCCAACGGCAGCCAATGGTCAACGGATGTACACATTAGCCAAATACATTTAAACAATTTCTGACATTTAATCGTAGAAAACATTCCCTGTCTTTGGTCAGTTGGGATCACTACTTTATTTTAAGAATGTGAAATAATGTGAATAATAGTTGAAAGAATTATTTATTCAGCTTTTATTTCTTTCATCACATTCCCAGTGGGTCAGAAGTTAACTCACTTTGTTAGTATTTGGCAGCATTGCCTTTAAATTGTTTAACTTGGGTTGAATGTTTTGGGAATCCTTCCACAAGCTTCTCACAATAAGTTGCTGGTGTATCTGAGTCAGGTTTGTAGGCCTCCTTGCTCGCACACGCTTTTTCAGTTCTGCCCTCAAATTTGATGGACGCTCAAATACCTTGACTTTATTGTCCTTAAGCCATTTTGGCTGGCTTTTTATGGTGGTTTTGGAGCAGTGGCTTCTTCCATGCTGAGCAGCCTTTCAGGTTATATCAATATAGGACTCGTTTTACTGTGGATCTAGATACTCGTCAACCTGTTTCCTCCAGCATCTTCACAAGGTCCTTTGCTGTTGTTCTGGGATTGATTTGCACTTTTTGCACCAAACTACGTTCATCTCTAGGAGACAGAATGCATTTCTGAGCGGTATGATGTCTGTGTGGTCCCATGGTGTTTATACTTGCACACTATTGTTGGTACAGATGAACGTGGTACCTTCAGGCGTTTGGAAATTGCTCCCAAGGATGAACGAGACTTCTGGAGGTCCACAATTTTTTTTCCATGATGTCAAGAAAAGAGGTACTGAGTTTGAAGGTAGGCCTTAAAATACATCCACAGGTACACCTCCAATTCAGTACACCTCCTATCAGAGGCTAATTAGCTAATTTCCCAAAGCCTTGACATCATTTTCTGGAATTTTCCAAGCTGCTTAAAGGCACAGTTAACTTAGTGTATGTAAACATCTGACCCACTGGAATTGTGATATAGTCGATTAAAAGTGACACAATCGGTTTGTAAACAATTGTTGGAAACATTACTCATGTCATGCACAAAGTAGATGTCCAAAACGACTTGCCAAAACTACAGTTTGCTAATATGAAATCTGTGGAGTGGATAAAAATGTGTTTTAACGCCTTACAGGTAAAAGAGCCAATCCCATTTTAGATACAGACATCGCCTGTCAATCAACTCGTCAACGCACATGCGCATTAGCGATACAAGCCCAGAATATTGCGTTTTTAAAAGAAGCACAATTTATTATACTAGTGTTGTCAGATTTGATTGCTGATTGTAAATAATGTCCTTTGATCGTAATCTTGACCAACCGTTAAGGAGATTTCGGTCTTTTTCCATTCAAGTAGATATGAGCTGCACTGGCATGACAGGAAATAGCTTCCCGAGAGCGTCCCAAATATGACCGACAGTGGACTGACTTGCTAGAAAGACTTTGGCTGTACTCTTACCTGTTGCATCTTTAGACTTGTCTAGAAGGAGATAAGTGTAGTCCTCGAGTCCCTCATCACTCCAGCAGGTGTAATTCCCAATTTGGTCCTTCTGCAGGTCACGCAGGAACAAATTCCGACCTTTGGGTACTAAAAACTCATCTTCATCTATGTTGTATGTGTTATATTCATCCTGCCATTTCCATGTAACACTGTCTTTATTTGTTACACAGGTTAGAGTAACATTTTTGTGTTGCTCAGCAACGACGACTGTAAGGAATAAAGAGACATCTCATTGTAATGTTGATGCAAGAAGTGTCTTTTGTGTGGACAAAATTGTCCAAATAAATCTGACAAAGCATCACTTCAGCAGTCCTCAATGAAATAATAATAATAATCATACATAAAAACTGTCATTAAAATGAATGTGAAGTCCCTATCATGAAATAAAAACATTTGTGTACTCATTAAATACTCTTACATTTCTCAGGGAAAAAGTTAAGCGAAGAAATCCTCACGATGCTCAAACAGAAAAGAAGGATTCTGCTCATCAACCAGCCCATCTGGAGACAGAGAGTACAAATAGTTCAGTCTATATGTAAACATGAATTATTTAATATTCACTAAGAATCTCCACACTCGAAAAAACATTTAAGCCTAATTTTAAGATTTACACATTTCAATTTTACAACAGCATTACAAAAAAGTTAAATGTGTCATTTTATATATATATATACACACACACACACACATATATATATATATATATATATATAAAAATAATAATAATAATAATTGATATATATATATATATATTATATATATATATATTCTTATATTCATTATAATTTTTATACATATTTATATAGATTCATATCATATATATATATATATATATATATATTTAAAAATAAATAAATAAAATAATTTATATATATATATATATTCTTTATTATTCATTATTATACATTTTTTTATAGATTCATATCAATTCATATATATGTATAAATTATTTTATTTATTTATTTTTAAATATATATCTATATGAATTGATATGAATCTATAAAAATGTAAAAAATTATAATAATAAAGAATATATATATATATATCAATTATTTTATTTATTTATTTTTAAATATATATATATATTCTTTATTGTTATTATTTTTTTAAATTTTTATAGATTCATATCAATTCATATATATATATATATATATATATATATATATATATATATATATATATATATATATATATATATATATATATATATATATAAATATATATTCTTTATTATTAATTATTATATTTTTTTGTTATAGATTCATATCAATTCATATATATATATATAAATTATTTTATTTATTTATATTTAAATATATATATAAATTATTTTATTTATTTTTAAATATATATATATATATATATATATATATATGTGTGTGTGTGTGTATATATATGTATATGAATTCATATGAATCTATAACAATAAATAAATAAATAAAATTATAAAGAATATATATATATATATATATATATATATATATATATATATATATATATATATATATATATATATATATATATATATAATTTTTATTTTTTGTTATTCCATCAATTCAATTTGATGGAAGTTTGTTATGAAATTGAAATGAGTCCATCTTAAAATTTGGCTACTTTTTGAGTGTTTTCGAAGGCAGTCAAACGAAACAAAAAATGCAAAGAAAAAGTGAATATAAGCCTAATATCCTTTGCAATAATTGGGGGATCATTATGAATAAAAAAAATGCATTAATACCAATAAACATTCCTTGTAATAATAGGCCTAATTGCACTTTTTAAAAATCGTAATACATAATTGACTAAGTTAATTTGAAAAGTCTTTGGAGGGCGTCAGAGTCACTTCAAAACGCTTTAACTCTGTAATAACTCAAATATTAATATTTATTTTTTAATAGAACCACTTCGCTTTATCTTATCTTTCATGTCCAAAAAACACATTGCTACTGTAATTCAAATAGAAAGATTTACATAATGCCTGTAGCCTATTGGTCCGTGCTCAAGAGTGAATGAAGTTTGTTTTTCTCAGAGAAAGAGAGAGAGTAATGCATCACTTACCTTTGCGCAGAAGACTGATGGTTGCGAAGTAAATGATGTTTTTCGGGCTCGTGCTTTATACCCTCATTCCCACACAGGAACACCCAATTAATCCGTGGGCGCAGATCTGTGGGTTTTTAGAAAGAGTTCCCCTCGCGCTGACCATGAACCATGTGTTAAAATTACCACTAAAGACACGCGGGTTTATTCTCTGATAAATTACTAATTTGATGTGCAAAAAAAAATCATCTATAGGATGGAGTTTTCAAACTAGGATCTGGGGACCCCCATGGTGCCACAAGGGGGTGCTTGGGGTCATCTGAAAATTTCGAGGAAAAAAAAACAAACAAATGTGCTATTTAATAATATGTCAAATGTTAGCATTTGCAGAATTTGGGATTATTATGGTTTCATTCTGCTTTCTAAATACAGGTTAGAAAATCAAATTTTAATGTAATTACAGACATTATTGGCAATATCACTATACAAATACATTTTGAGTAGAACATTTTTCTCTTCAGGATGATACCTGCTCTAATTTAGAGTAGAAAATAGAAAAACACATGTAGTCAACTTGATACAAAGTAAATGTCGTCTATATAATATTTAAGCATTGATTTAGGTTTAAAGGTATAGATCACCCTAAAGTGAATACATACAATGCAAGTGAATGCTTTCCAAAATTTTGAAGCTCCAAAATACATATAAAGGAGGCATAAAAGTAATCCATATGACTCCAGTGGTTAAATCCATGTGTTCAGACATGATATGATTGATGTGGGTGAGAAACAGATCAATATTTAAGTCATTTATAATTTCTCCTCTCTGCCCAGTAGGGGGCGATATGCATGAATACGGTGAATCGCCAAATATGGAAGAAGGTGAAAGTGAAGGAAAATGGACATTAATATGGATCGGTTTCTCACCCACAGCTATCATATCGCTTCAGAAGACATGAATTAAACCATATATATCTATACATACTGTAGATACCTTATTAGCAGCTGTTCCTATGGACTGTGATACGTCGGTGAGTCTGCCATATTGGAGACGTCCGTCAACATATGAAGTGGACAGATATGGTCTGTAACAGTTTGGAGTCTTTTCCAGGCAACTTTGAGATTATCTTTTTTTCCATAAACATTTGGGCAGTATTTTAGATGATATACACATTTCAGACTACACTTCTAAAACAAAGTGAAGGACTTAAAGACTTAAATATTGATCTGTTTCTCACCCACACCTATCATGTCACTTCAGAAGACATGGATATAACCACTATAACCACTAGAGTCATCTGGAGTCCTTTTATGTTGCCCATATGTGGATTTTGGAGCTTCAAAGTTCTGGTCACCATTCACTTGCATTGTAAGGACCTACAGAACTGAGATATTCTACTAAAAATCTTCATTTGTGTTCAGCAGAAGAAAGAAGGTTATATACATCCGGGATGGCATGAGGGTGAATAAATAATGGAAGAATTTTCATTTTGGGGTGAACTAACCCTTCAAGTAAAATTACAACTTTAACAATAATTATTGAATGTTGCAAAGAACATGTGTTTATAATATCATGCTTACTGTTTTTCTCACATAGTAAAAATGGGTCTTTATATTTTAGAAAGGGGGTCCCTCTCAAGGGGTTCATCATATTTGAGGTACCTTACGATCAAAGGTTTAAAAAGCCCAATTGTGTAGAGCAGGGATGGATTATGACTTGCAAAGGCCCTGGGGCAAATATCTCCAAGGGCCCCCTCCAAAAGTTAGGGGAGGGGGGGTTGCTCTTCATTATCGATGGGTTTTCAAGTAGGGGGATCGCCAAACTGTATCAAGCACCCTTGAAGCCTAGGGCCCCTAGTAGCCCAAAAGAGAACGATGAACTGAACTGATGGCGTGAGAAGCGCAGTGCCCGTCTCTGCACATTTATGGCGTGAGCATCTGCCACTGACACGGCAACATCTGCGATGTCAACAGAACAAACAAAGTTCAGTGAAAATTAAAATGAAGCAATGAATATATTAATTTGGAAATATATCAGATTGCATGGGATTGCCCAGAGCCTCTGTTAATTTCCAATCCTGGATGGAACAAGAGATGGAGATGAGATATGTATCAGGTGTTTACACATCTTTCTTCACCATGCAGCTGGTACATTACGCAAAGCATCTTTGCTATTTCTGCATTTCATGCAAATGTGCTGCATTATGACTAATGAGGGAGAGCCAAGATATGAAAGGCGCACGCGCTTGCAATGTTAACAGCTTGATTATAAACAGGAAGTAACAATATAGTTTTATCGCGTTGCTCGCTTACGGAGACATTTGCCATTTGCATGTCGAATTAACAGGTTTATAAGAGTTTATGCATCTGTAACATCTTATGTTAAGTAAATATGCGACAAAGCACTTTCTCACTGCGCTCGCGTACACATCTCATAACAGTATGCTAGTGTAATGGGAGCTAGCTGGTACGCGATAGCCGTGTAAGGGTGTGAACCTCACTCCCCTGGCCTCAAGAGACGCACTAGCGACTGAAGCTAGGGACTGTAGCCTTTAGCCTCCTCGTTAGCACACCCGCCTCCCATGCCGCCTAACGCCGGTTCGAATCCCGCTAGTGGGACTAGTGGCACTTTTCCACCGCACGTTACGGTTCGACTCACCTCAACTCGACTCGCTTTACTTTTCTGAGCTTGCATTTCCACTGCAGTTTAGTGCCGCCTCAATGTGGGCGGGATTATATAGGCTGATCGTCATAGTTGCGCCGCCTCTACTGCCGTGACTTCATATTAAACAGGACACAAACTGACCAAAACAATAACACAACCGCTAGCTGTTAGCTACTAGCTCATTATGCTGCATAAAGCAGTTGTTGCATGGTGATTTTACACAAGTGTAACAGTTAAACTGACCCGGTTGTTTTAGAAGCTTCCAGTAGCTGGTCAACTAAATAAAGTGAAGCTTTCAAGCGGAGTATAGAGTTAACGTAACAAAACGTCCTCCATCATGGATCAACGCCAGTCCAGGGCACTCTCCCTCCCATTGCTCGCCGGTTTAGATAGCGTCCATTTGGTCGAACCACTTCCACTTTTCCTTGATGGTTCTGTAGTTACTTTATGTTTTTGTAACTTTTCCCTACACCGTTGGTAGGTCCGGTGGTAGCCGTGTGCGGGACACTTCCTGAGAGACTTTATTGTTTCGCTCATCGCTAACGAGTGGACCGTCTGCACCTCGTTTATTGACCACGGCGTGGTTTTGTGCACAGCCATTTCTATTTTACAATTCATGACTCGCATGAACAAATTATACTGCTATCGCTGTTGCTAACTTTAAAACTAGCGGGTTGATGTCCCGTGGTCGGAAATCCAGTGACGCTGCTAGTGACGATTCTCCCTGACCAATCAGAGATCTACAGGATTTTGACGTCACATTTAGTATCGACGGCTCGCTTGGAACCTCGACCGAGGTGGTACTACAAAAGTATCAGGTACCAGGTACTATCCACAGTGGAAACCCCCAAAAAGCGAGCAGAGTTGTACCATGCAGTGGAAAAGCACCATAGTATAGTATAATGTGCATTATAGGATTATACGTTACAGTATACTGTAGTGAGGTACAGTGGGGTGAAGGAACTTTTGAAAGGAACAATGTGAAAAGTGGGTTGGCACATGTTGTCGTGGGTATTATTGATTATGGTAAATGTGTAGAGTAGTATACATAAACAGAGTAACTTAGTAATTAAAATAGCAGAAAAGTATTTTGCAGTAATGTGGGGGTAACATGAGCAGAACAATGTTGTTTCAGAGCTTAACTCCCCAATTATTTCTGTTGTAGCTTCATTTAAGAAGTACAGGGAACATGAGAAAAATGGGTCGAAAGAAGAAATTGAGACAACTCCAATGCAATTAGGCTGTAAGGAGGTGACCAGACTTTTAACCACAAACTCAAATATACACACTACGAGGGAGAGAAATACAGAAGTGAGATGATGACAGAGAACAGAGAAAGAGGAAAGACAGATATGGCTAGACAGAATACATACAGATAAGAGAAGTTCAGTGAATGTGGTTTAAACACTACAGAAAACGCATTTTTGGCATGCTTCTTTATAATGGCACGATACTTGGTAGCGTCCTCTGATACTGGTATGGGTACGAATTCTGAGGGTTTCCCCGTTTTAGGTTGTTTTCTTCAAAATGCACATTAATTATATATTGTGGGCATCACACCTGCATCTCAATAAGTCATTTTTTCCTCATGCAGTTTGTCCGAATATTACAAATGAAATATTTAATCTTCTGAATATCTGAATTTCCCCATTCACCTCACAACCGCTCGAAATAAATGTGTGACAGAAACAGAATGCGAGGTGTTAAAAAAAGTTATGAGGGCTGATAAATATACGTGTAAATGTGAGGGAGAGCGTTTTCTCTGAACTGTCTTTGGTTTGCTGATTATTTGAGACTGTCTTCTTTACACTGAGTCATGCAGAGGAAAACGTGTCTGATTGGTTAGGTTACCAGAGAAGGAAAATATGCATTGCATTGATTTGTGTGTGTGTTATTTTGTGACATTTTGGTGGATTTGTGCATGTGATAATTAGTCAAGTGAGAGAGAAAGCATACCTTAACAAATACCCTACAGAAGTGTATGTGTTTTGTAAAAGTCAATGGGCTGACATCACTTGGGCAGATTCCATTGACGTAAGAGATGCAATACTTCCCTCAATCAGTCATTAGGAGTTAATGAAATTTAGTTGCCACGCTGTAAAAAAAGTGTTTGCGTTACTATGAAAATGACACACTTATCCGCCCCACACTCTGCTAAAATACTGCTGAAATAAGGGAGGGACACCGAAACCTAATTTTGGACAATTTACTGATCTTTAAATAATTGAACTGCTACCTTCAAGGAACTTGTGACACTACCCTAGTCATAACTCTTTGGCCAGAACCTAAAAGTAACAAGGTACAAGTAGGTACTTTTGCTCTGAAAGAAGCATTTTGAGTCCTCATTTTGCTCAGGAGGAAATATCCTGAAAAGCCAAATAGCCTGTTGTTAATTTCTAGAAAAACAGAACTGTCCCTTCAGCTGTCTTTGGTGCCAGGACACCTCATTTCAAACAGTCCCCAATATTAACCCAGCAATGTTAGTCACTTCTCGTTTTTAGCTCTTGCGTTCCCCGTTCTTCTGTGTTATATACACTGTAAAAAGTGGTAACTTAAAATTGTCACCTTAAAGGAACAGTACACCAAAAATTTAGAATTCTCTCATCATTTGCTCACCCTCATGCCATCCCAGATGTGTATGACTTTCTTTCTTCAGCAGAGCACAAATTAAGATTTTTAGAAGAATATCTCAACTCTGTAGGTCCATACAACACAAATGAATGGTGACCAGAATTTTGTAGCTCTAAAAAGTACATAAAGGCAGCATATAAGTAATCCATGTGGTTTAATCTGTGTCTTCAGAAGCGATATGATAGGTGTTGGTGACAAAACAGATCAATATTTAAGTCCCTTTTACTGTGAGTCTCCACTTTCACTTCCACATTCTTCTTTTGTTTTTTGGCGATTCACATTCTTCTTGTATATCGCCACCTACTAGTTGGGGCTGGTCAAAGGTGGAGATTCATAGTAAAAATGGACTTTAATATGGATCTGTTTCTCACCCAGAGCTATCATATCGCTTCAGAAGACATGGATTAAACCATATATATCTATACGTAGATACCTTATTAGCAGCTGTTCCTATGGACTGCGATACGACGGCGAGACTGCCATATTGGAAAGTTCAAGAGAAGTCCGTAAACATATGAAGTGGACAGATATGGTCTGTAACAGTCTGGAGTCTTTTCCAGACAACTTTCAGATTATTTGATTTTCCATAAACATTTGGGCAGTATTTTTAGATGATGTAACAATTCCAGACTTTTTTTTTTCCCCGTAGCAAACTGAAAATTAAGTCCTCTACAAATGAATATATCATGGCAAACATTAGCATCCAGTCAGTCAATTAATTACATGAGAATTGTTTCCACACAAAAGCAGTCTATGCAGCGGTCTGAGGCTTCTTCTCCATTCACTTGCATTTAAACAGCTCTCCTTGTTGACCGTTCCAAGATGACGCAGTGGTTGAGGTAACAAAACCAGCCGAAAGTGGCATCTATTTATGTATATCTATGGATTTAGCCACTAGAGTTATATGGATTACTTTTATGCTGCATTTATGTGCTTTTTGGAGCTTCAAAGTTCTGATCCATCTTGTTGGAGGGGTTCAAACATAGACATAATAAATACATAGACGCCCTATTGGCCGCTGGAGCGTACGTCAACGGGCCGCCATATTGCGGAGGGCAACATTCCCATTTCTCTCATAACCGGAGTTGAATAATTTACTATTTTTATTATTGTCTATATTATTCTGCAATTAATATTACATTGTATTTGCTATTATTATATTATACCACTTGCGATTTATCAATCTATTATAGTTACGGTGTTAAATTATTGTACTAGTCACTATTTAACTTATTAATTTTTATTGACTATATTCTGTAATTAATATTTCATATTCTATTGCTATTATTATAGTATTATACATAAAATATATGCTATTACCTATAATTATTATATTATTGTACTTATGATATTATATAATTATACTATTCATTACTATTTTATTTGCTGTATACTGTTTGTTTATTTTATTGACTATACACTAAACTATTTACTATTCTCACTTTATCTTATATTTACTATTTGCATTGCACTGTAGTTGGACCGTCCATATAATATGTATTATCATAAAGGATCCATCAGTTATCTTTGTTATTGTATATTTGGAGTATCTATCTGTAAATATCCAATATTTTAGTGCTATAAAAATACAGAAAGCACCTGCATGTGTGATTTGCTGATTTGTTTTATTTTCTCAGTGGCTCAATTGTAAGCACAAGAGAAGCTAAAATCGGATTAAAGACAGAAAATGTTTTTTCCACAATAAGAAAACTTTATTTCATTTAATATGAAAATTTAATTATATCTCAGTATGGGGGTCTTCACATTTCTTATCCAAGAATAAAAAGCCAAATACATGACAAGCCTGAGCTTTGACAATTGCTTATTTAAAAAATAAAATGTTATAAGTCTAACTATCGAGATTTTAAATAACTAGAGATGGAACTTTCTGTACACCATGTACGAACCACTGAAATCGGTTGATAAATGTAAACGTTATTTTTGTTTTTATCCAGAAAAACCGCAACTCCCCCGTTTACTTGCATTTGATTACAGCGCAGTCTTGCCCTCCGCAAAATGGCGGACGCGTTGACGTATCGCTATGGGTTCAAACGCAACGCTGATTTCTCGAGGAAAGTTCAAACAAGTGTGTTCAAACGCGGAAGTGTGTGACGTCACAATATGGCGGCGCCCATGTGTCGATAGAAACAACGTGATATTTTTGGCTCATGTTTGCTAGATTTTAACTTAAATAGACATCTCCGACGTGATTTTAAATATTTTTAGAGGCTACAGTAAGGTAAGCAATACTTTATAAGTTATGTACGGGTGTTGATAAATGAAAATGTTGCGCTTCAGTCATAATAGACTAAAAGTGCATAATTTACAAAGGAATGAGTTATTGGTTTTAGAAATATATTGCATTGCATCTACTGTATTTATGCCATTCAGACATAGATTGTATCCATATATGTTGACTATTTACTGCTAATAGCGTAAAACTTTCTGTGATGTGTGAATTATGAGTTAATGTTAAAGATATGTTTTGTGTATTGCAGGTCCTCAATAATTGGGTGAATTATTATTAATTATTATATTACATCTGAGAGCCACAGTTCATTTATGAGATGGCTTCATTTAAACCCACTAAAGTTCTGACGTATCCAAAACTTGGAGAGAAAGTGACAGAGGATACACTGTACTGGCAGAATTATAAGGTTTGTATGACAAAGTGTGTTTTTTTAAATGGTTTTATGATGTGATATTTAACTTAATGTGGGTAGTTTGATGCATATCTTGTCCATGGGACTTTTTTTTTTATTGTATCAACATTTAGATTTTAGTAAAAAAAATATATATATATTGATTGTATACAAGAAAGTATATGTTTTGGCTGCTTTGTCTGGTCACCAGCTTTAATATAACCCTTGTGCGTTTTAATAAAAAAAATGTCATTAGAGGACAAAAATGCCCATGTCAAAAAACTGCCATAATAATATAATATATTAATATTATTTTCCAATTTCAATTAGTTAATTTTAATGCGTTTTTAACCAGTATCAGTCCTGATTATATTTACCAAATATTCATTCATTTTCAGGATTTAAATCCTTTAAATGCCAGTTTGTTTACATAATGCTTATGTAGTTTTTTTTACACACACACACACAATTTCTCATTACATGCATATAAAACGCACTTTGACATCAATACCAACACACTCACACAAACTTTTAGCTGCATTATTTATTCAATTGTCCTGCAGTGCTCTATAATACAGAAAATAGGAAAAAAGCATGTATTTGCTCCGTAGGCTAAACATGAGGAAAATGGTGCCCTCTGGTGGAAAACATTAAACATAAAAATGTTTAAGCCAGGGCTCCGGATTTATTTTATGTCCAACACTTGAACCTGGATCATATATGTCATCATGTGCTGTGCCCATCGACAATGTTCTTCAGAAGTCAGGATAAAATTCATGTTACCCCCAACATGTTTGCCTTGTCCTCATGGTGGCGTAGTGCCTCAATCCAGGTGGCGGAGGATGAATCTCAGTTGCTCTGCGTCTGAGACCATCAATCCATGCATCTTATCAGTGTCTTGAGCCTGTTACCATGGAGACATATCGTGTGTGGAGGCTTCACTATTCTCCACGGCATCCACACAACTCACCACACGCCCCACCGAGAGCGAGAACCACATTATAGGGACCACGAGGAGGTTACCCCATGTGCCTCTACCCTCCCTAGCAACCGGGCTAATTTGGTTGCTTAGGAGACCTGGCTGGAGTCACTCAGCACACCCTGTATTCGAACTCACGACTCCAGGGGTGGTAGTCAGCGTCTTAACTGATGCTGAGATGTGTTTATGATTATTCAGTGATTATTGAGATCATATTGTGTGTTGTGTCTTTCAGGCTGCTGTGCAGATTAAAGAGTTTGGTGCCGTTACAAAGATTGACTTCTCTCCACTCCCACCTCACAATTATGCAGTCACGGCATCAACTAGAGTGAGTCCACTTTTCTCTCGCTCTCTCTCTCACTTACGATCACACACCCCTGTCTGATCTCACTATTATGGTTATATAATACATAATTACGTAACGCTAACGACCATGACTAATACACACAGTATCGGATTTGAATCGTTTTCTGAGATTCGTCCAGGTGTGCTACTGGAAGTGCAATCCATGAGAAAGTTGAGCTAGAGGAACTGTCACACATGCAGTATACTGATGTCATGATGTTTTGTGCCAGGTCCAGGTATATGGCCCTCACTCTCAAGAGCCCATACGGAGCTTTACTCGTTTCCGGGATACGGCGTATGGGGGCAGTTTCCGAGGTGACGGGAAGCTTTTAGTGGCAGGAAGTGAAGAAGGACTCATCCGTCTCTTTGACATCGGCGGTCGAGTGGCTCTCAGACAGTTCAAAGGACACTCAAAGTATGATCCGGGATGAAACATTTATTAAATCAGACATCAGAGTATGTTGAAGATGTTCTGTAAATGTCACTTGTGCAATCATTTGAACTTGCTGGCCATTTCAAAGCAGTCATATCACTCATTGTTTATCATTTTCACCCTGTGGTTCACTTTCTGCAGTGCCTTTAAGACTATGTTAATATGTTTTAACGGATCTCTTTGTCATGTCCAGGGCGGTACATGCAACCTCGTTCATGTCCGATGGGTTTCGTGTGGTGTCTGGCTCTGATGATCTGTCGTGTCGTGTGTGGGACGTTGCCAGTGGTGCTGAACTCGGATCATTCACTGAACACACAGATTATATCAGAGCTGCTGCTCCCAGCAAACTCAACCCTGACCTCTTTGTCACAGGTGACGACTCCCTATTCACAACTGCATCTCATATATGATCTTTACACCCGATTTACATAAATGATTCTGTTAGAAGTAATAAAGTATCTTAAAAATGCATTTGCACAATTTATGTGCAAATTACATCACTGTGATGTCATCGTGAGCAACAACTTGCTTTCTCATTAAGGGCAATATTTGCCTGCTGGATCAGACATTTTATACTTTTTAATAGGGTTAAAAAAACATATATATATATATATATATACATACATACACCGATTTGCCACAACATTAAATCTACCAGCCTAATATTTTGTAGGTCCCCCTCCTGCCACAAAGAGTGCCAACCATAGCTCAGATATTCTTCTCACCACAATTGTACAGAGCTGTTATCTGAGTTACTGTAGACTTTGCCAGTTCAAACCAGTCTGGCCATTCTCTGTTGACCTCTCTCATCAACAAGGCGTTTCCATCCGCAGAACTGCCGCTCACTGGATGTTTTTTAGTTTTTGGCACCATTCTGAAAATCAAAAGATGTTTCACAAACGCATTTGTCTTCAGATGGTCATTTATATCTTCAGCTTTAGTGTGTCAATAGTAAATATAATTGTTAGACTCCCAAACATTACTTTTGTAAATAAAAGATTAGAATAGAAGAACAGGGCGCCCTGCAGCAGATGTCATGTCCCCCACAGAGCCCCCCACTGAACATCGTGTCAATCTGAGATTACATGAAGAGACAGAAGCAACTGAGACATAGAAATAGATACAAATTCTCCAAGCAGCTTGGAACATCCTATCTGCCCAAAAACAAGAAAAATGGTGTCCAGGTGTACCTAGGAGAATTGGGGGTGTTTTGAAGGAAAAGGTGGTCACACCGAATATTGGTTTAGCTTTTTTTTTATGTTTAATGGACTTTGTATGACATTAAGTGATAAATGAAAACTATTTATGTCATTATTTTTGAAGACATCTTCACTAATTGGGCTTTTCCACTGCACGGTACAACTCGACTTGACTCAGCTTGCTTTTTGGGGTTTTCCGCTATGGATAGCACCTGGTACCTGATTGTACCAGGTACTACACACACACACACACACACACACACACATTTTTTAGTGGTCGAGGTTCCAAGCGAGCCTAAATGTGATGTAAAAATCCTGCAGATCACTGATTGGTCATGGAGAATCGTCAATACCAGCTTCACTGGATTAGCGACACGTGACATCAACCCGCTCGTTTTAAAGTTAGCAACAGCGATAGCGGTATCATTTGTTCACGCGACTTTTGAATTGTAAAACGAAATGGCTGTGCGCAACCACGCCATGGTCAATAAACGAGGTGCAGACGGTCCACTCATTAAACCATTCACACACCAATGGTGGCAGAGCTGCCATGCAAGGTGCTAGCCTGACATTGGGAGCAACTTGGGGTTCAGTGTCTTGTCCAAGGACACTTCGGCATGTGGAGTCTTCTGGGCCGGGAATCGAACCGCCAACCGTGCGATTAGTGGCCGACCCGCTCTACCACCTGAGCCACAGCCGCCCCCTGAACTCGGCCTCGGCTGGACTCAGCCATGATGGAGGATGGTACGTTTTGTTACGTTAACTCTAAACTCTGCTTGAAAGCTTCACTTTATTTAGTTGACCAGGTACTGGAAGCTTCTAAAACAACCAGGCCAATTTAACAGTTACACTTGTGTAAAATCACCATCCAACAACTGCTTTATGCAGCACAATGAGCTAGTAGCTAACAGCTAGCGGTCGTGTTATTGTTTATTGTTTTGTGTCACGTTTAAGATGATGTCACGGCAGTTGAGAAGGCACAACTGTGACGATCAGCTTATAATCCCACCCACGTTGAGGCGGCACTAAACAGCAGTGGCAAATGCAAGCTCAGAAATGTTAAGCGAGTCGAGTCTAACCGGGCATTTTTGTCACTTTCAGTTGCATTTTTGCCCTGAGCCCACATTCACCACGAGCCAAAAAAACATATTTTTCAAAACATCTTTCCGAATACACCCCCATAGGGTGGGAAACCTTTAGTACCCATGATGAAAAAGCTTGATTGGTAGATTTTAGAACTGGCACAAAGGGTGAGAACCGAAACTGTTATCAGCCAATGGTGATAATCTAAAAATATATGTTAATATTTATAAAGGTTTTTGCAGTAGTTCACCTTTTACCTGTATGCAATCATCTCTGTTTCAGGTTCATATGATCACACAGTGAAATTGTTTGACTTGCGGTCAGGAGGCAGTGTGATGACAATACAACATGGCCACCCTGTGGAGTGTGTGTTGCTGTATCCTTCAGAGGCCCTGCTGGTGTCCACAGGTCAACAACAACCAACCACTGATTAGTATTGCTCAGTACTGAATACTATTATGTAATGACAGCATTAAAATGAGAAAAGACACCAATGTCCTGTGAAGGGGGGTGCTATATTGAGAAAAAGTTATCTCTTAAAGCCAAGTGTGCCGCACAAGCCCTCAAAAGTGAAGCCAAAACGTCTTGATCGCCCCGGTGACTGGTCCTAGTATAGGTCATAAACCCCGCCTCCCCATGTTATTCAACGGGACGTGAGACCAATTAAACAATTAAATTACACTTCACATATCTTTTTTCCAAAGATAGTTTCTGTCATTTACTGTCGTTTCTATCACGTTGATGTCATTTCAAGTGTTTGTTTTCAAAATAAGTTTGTTTTTAGTTATTTGATGCTATAAAAACAGTGCAGTGACATCATGATTGACAGCTGTGATTGACAGGTTCTCTGAGCGAAGTAGTCACTGAAGCACCAACTGACTTTTTTTTCGGGATCTTCGGAGGACTGAGGAGATTGGAGCTTTAAATTTAATATCTAAATTTCTATAATTAATTATTTCACACCATCATAAGTCAAAAGTGCAGGGGCGTGTGCTTGCGATTGATTCAGCGAGAGTGAGGGCGGGGCCTTGATTTCGCAGCTTTACTTCCTGCTCACTACTGCGCAGGTCTGGTCCCGAAATCGCAACTGCGCAGACTCAAGTCCCAAGATGTCAGCGCCATATCGGGACACTGGCGGCTTCAGTTCTCACCAATGGAAAAGAGCGAAGGGGCATCGTCCATCTTTTTTTTACAGTCTATGCTTAAAGCGGTTAAGTCCCCGGATGCATAAGTCTGGCATATGAGGCATTTGAAAGCTTAGAATCTAAACTTTTCAGAGGATACCATCACTATTGCATTTATTTTAAATAAAATAACAAAATAATGCCTGAAATCGTTTGCGTCTTAAATTAGCGCCCCCTTGAGGTAATGGCGTAGGGATATTATAAAAATCTTTCACATAACACTTAAATAGACAAGTTATATATCAAATAAAAGCTCTCATTCTCAGAAATGTGACTATATAGTTTATTGTGTTGCCTTAGTAACACAGTTTGAAATATTTTCAAAAGAATCACAAAGTTGATGATTTCTGTGAGACATCAAAAACAAACGTCTCATTTATGCGCCGATCACTGCTGCTGTAAGCCATAAATAGCTAAAAACGTAATATCTGCTCTTACCTTAGGCAGTTTTCTAAACATAATGAACCATTGATTACTTGTTTGTGAGCTTGCTTGGCTGAATAATA
Organism: Xyrauchen texanus; assembly: GCF_025860055.1. NCBI lineage: Eukaryota > Metazoa > Chordata > Actinopteri > Cypriniformes > Catostomidae > Xyrauchen > Xyrauchen texanus. Next base: position 38,701,458 of record NC_068304.1, on the reverse strand, counting down.
CTATTATATTTCGTAGATGTCCAGAACAAATTATGCCACCCAGCAGCAAAAGTGTGCTAAATAAATCAACATCAAAATATGTAATCGACTAATGATGATAAAATGTAAAACTCATCGCAAAGGGGAGGATCTCGGCTTTCTAATAACACCTAGATTGAGCTTCAGTCCACTCAGAGGCCGAGATATTAGACTGAATGTCAATGGATGAGCACACCTGTGAGGGCTGAAATGTGTTAGAGCGCCACCTACATTTCAGATCGGTATATTGTGATGGAATATGATAAATTGTCTTGCTGTCATGTAGTTGTATTAAGTAAGACTTTTCAAAGTTAGATAGAGGGAACAGAAACAGAATTACATGCTTACAAATTTACGACCAAAAAGAAAAAATTGGGTTTTCTAAAACAAATTGTGCATTTAGTCCACAGTATGTGTGAATGGTGAGCTTTTAAATTTGATTGTGAAAAATTGCAGGTGTTAGCCCAAAAATGCACCAGAGTTTAAGTGCCTAATATTCTGCATGAACAATATAGGTCATTTGAGCATTTGTGATATTTTAGAAATATAAACGTATAATTATAAAACAATTGAATATGCAGTCGAAGGGTGTCCTCTATGTGTATTTGGCTGATTACAATAGCTTGAATATGGCTCACACAATCCGAGTCGGACCTTCTTGTTTTATAATACAATATTTGAGTTGTGTCTGTGTTACAGGAGGGCGCTATGTTAAAATTTGGGATCTGTTGAAAGGCGGACAGCAGCTTGTTTCTCTTAAGAATCATCACAAAACCGTGACGTGTGCATGTCTGAGCTCTACTGGGAACAGACTACTTACAGGCTCACTGGACAGGTATGTGAATGTACAGTAGGTGAAATGGAGCGCAACAGTATCATCAAAGCCCTCAAAGTTAATGTTGGCATATTGGCAACCAGTAAACACCATGAGAGCATCACATACAGCAGAGAACGTTCAGAAATAAGAGAAATATATCTATTTAAAGCCCCAAAAGCGCTCCAGTGAGAAATCATTAGTATTTATTTATAGAATTTTGCATTTGTTGTAACACAAATCACTGATTATTTAAAGACGTGGTGCTGTTATTATGGTATTGCGACATACGTACATGTGATTTTATAGCAGGGTTCTCACAAATAGCCCTGGGATGAAAGATTGAGAGTGTGCATGCTTGATCGATGTTTAGAGCGCTCATGTTGGAGGAAGTGAAACTGAGATGCATATAATCAAACAGTCTCTATTGCTCCGCATATGTCTCACTGTCATGACACATTACATCATGTATACTCAGATTTGTGTTTGCATCTTTAGTCGTATCTGCACAGTGAATCTGATTTACTGCCACGATGACTCTTGAAAATGGGCACTTTAAAATAATATTCCGGTTTCAATACAAGTTAAACTCAATCGACAGCATTTATGGCATAATGAGAGCGAACCCCATTATAGTGACCACGAGGAGGTTACCCCATGTGACTCTACCCACCCTAGCAACCGGGCCAATTTGGTTGCTTAGGAGACCTGACTGGAGTCACTCAGCACGCCCTGCATTAAACCTCGTGACTCCAGGTGTGATAGTCGGCGTCAATACTCACTGAGATACCCAGGACCCTAAATCATCCCTCCTTTTCTTTAAAAAAAACTAAACAAAAAAAGCAATAATTAAGGTTACACTGAGACACTTACAATGGTAGTGAATGGAGACGATTTTTGGAGGGTTTAAAAGCAGAAGTATGAAGCTTATAATTTTATGAAATCACTTACATTAATTCTTCTGCCAACTCATAATTTGAGCCATAAAGTTGTTTAAATTGTCGTTTTTACAGTTGTTTTAGGGTTTGTTGACACATCACGGCAATGAAGTTGTAAAATGTGCTATAACTTTGCACAGATGCGGTTAGTAAGTGATTTTATCACACTAAAATCATGTTAACACGCATATTGTTTATGTCTTGTCTATACTTTTGAAACCGTGAGTATTTAATATATACAAATTTTACCCCATTCACTTCCATTGTAAGTGCCTCACTGGAACCCAGATTTATATTATTTCTCCCAATTTTGGAACGCCCAATTCCCACTATTTTGTAGGTCCTTGTGGTTGCGCGGTTACTCGCCTCAATCCGGGTGGTGGAGGACAAGTCTCAGTTGCCTCCGCTTCTGAGACCGTCAATCCGTGCATCTTATCACGTGACTCGTTGTGCGTGACACCGCGGAGACTCGCAGCACGTGGAGGCTCATGCTACTCTCCATGATCCACACACAACTCACCACACGTCCCATTGAGAGCGAGAACCACTAATCATGACCACAAGGAGGTTACCCCATGTGACTCTACCCTCCCTAGCAACTGGGACAATTTGGTTGCTTAGGAGACCTGGCTGGAGTCACTCAGCACGCCCTGGATTCAAACTCACGACTCCAGGGGTGATAGTCAGCGTCTTTACTCACTGAGATACCCAGGCCTAATTTTTGCCTTTTTTAAAGAAAAGGAAGTTGTAATCAGTATTGTGCCACAAATGCTTGTATTGAACCTGGAATATTCCTGTAATATTCATAGACATGTATTTCATAAACATTTTTAAAACAAACTGGCAGCATGAATTACAGCATATCTGAAAGTTTAAATTCGCAAATGCTTTGAATCGCGAACAACTCGCCCTCTAGTGGCCGCAATGTCATTCTTCGAGGGCTGAGCAAGCGCTGATTCATTAGAGCTGCAGTGTATGTGTGATTTCATGCATGCAGCAATTCAAACTCAGCCCTGAATCAAGGTACGAGCGGTCGATCACCAATTTAAGACAAGGCTGATCGACTGGTGCATCCCATGATTCTAAAGGAAAACGATCCACCAATCAGAGAATCGCATCCAACAAATTGCACCAAAAGAGCTCTGCGTGTCCCATGATGCAATTGAATCACTCTCCCAACACTCTCAATCTACTTGTACTTACTTTTAAATATATTGTTTCTATACTTATAATCAACAACTCGAAGTGTTGTTAATTCCCTCATTAAAGATGTTAACTACAGTCTTGTACCTTTTTGACTTTTTTCTGATTTTTCAAATACGTTTTGGCTTCAAATCAAAGTTTGTAATGTTGTGATTCACCTCAAAACTGGTTTGTTTGATTCAAGACTTGGGACGCTTTTATATGAATCCCTATGGGTTAAAAAATAAATGGTGGAAAAATACTTCCAGAACCAAGATGGCCGAAAAGGTGCTATCACTAGCTTTTCTTATGACCTGATGTTGACAGAGCTGTGTTTTAATTTCTACCATCTGCTTTCTATTCAGGCATGTCAAAGTGTATAACTCCTCATATAAGGTTATACACAATTTCGACTGTGCGGCGTCTATTCTGAGTCTGGCTGTGGCGGTATGTCTTACAAAAGAGCATTTTTACCTTTATATCTCTCACTTGAATCTTTGCTATGTAAGAAGTACATTTGTGGTTGTCCTTTAGCCTGACGATGAGGTTGTTGCTGTGGGAATGACCAATGGCGTGTTGAGTGTCAAGCACAGGAAACATAAAGAAGACAAAGAGTCATTGATTGGCCGGCGGCGACGGGGCCCTGCATACAGAGTCTTTGTCAAGGGGAAGAACTTTGTCCCAAAACAGGTGTTTATTATTATCCAAAAATGTGTTAAATGAGCTTGCTAGTTGCCTTCCTACACAATGCTGCATTTACAAAGATAAAACATAGAAACTTGATAATTTGTATTAGTTCAGTTGAATCTTACGGGCCTTTCGTGTCTCTATTAGGATGATTTCTTGGTCAGTAAAGCAGTGAAACAACATCTACAGAAATATGACAAACAGCTAAAAAGCTTCCAGGTGTCCAAAGCTCTGGACACAGCTCTCGAGGTAAACGCATGCTAACAAACACATGCTATTTTGACTGGCTGTTCACTGATGATGTCATCAGGTTACATTTCTGTGCATATATGTGCATGTTTGCACAGACATGGAGACGTACCAGTAAACCGGAGGTGACTGTGGCCGTTATCATGGAGCTGAACCGAAGAGGAACTCTGAAGAACGCTCTTGCAGGACGAAATGAAGAGAGCTTAACCAAAATACTCAACTTCCTCCTCAAGTATGTAACTACTACACTCATTCTTCTTAAGAGTGACACATGAACACTTTACGTAAGGTTGTTAACCAGTATGGCAGTTAATGTGAATATAGCCACAGCTAAAAAGTGTTGTTAGGCACAACAGGCAACATTGCATGGGCGCTAGTGCTTAATTGCTATTTTAAACGGTTTCTACATTCAAATATTTAGGACATACATTTTCAATATGTTAATTTATTTATCAAACAGAGTGCAAAAGTGCCCATTAGGGCTGGGTATAGATACAGATGTCTAGATTCTGATTCATATGGCTATATTATCTTATAATGTCCTATATAATCTTGCGTACATATGAAAAAAAAAATTCTCTCAGCTTATGCTGTTAATTATCCAGGGAACCTTCTAACTATGTACATTACATAAATATTACTTTTACAAATTTAATTGGTTTTTCTTTTTTTTGGTTTTCATCAGTTTGGTCACATTTGAGCTTTTTGAAAATGAACAAATCCAGGTATCCCATCAGTAAATATTATATTATGTTTTGTTACATGTTAATTGCATAATGTGTACTATTTACATTGCTTTGTTGAACACATGCTAAAAATCAGTACTGTCTCTTTAAGAAAACCGGCAGTTCTGTAAAGAGCGTCTGTAAATGAGCACATGTTAATGAGAGAGGATTCGAATGGCTTTACCTCATCCGTGCTATGCGTGATTAGAATTAAATGTTTCTATTTTTTTGCCGCGCTTTGTTCTCTTTTACTATATGCGCAACTCTCTACAATGGGAGCACATATAAGACCACATTTTGCGCTATGTAACTTAATGTCTGATTAGCCAATGGCTGGTAAATGTTCATGTTTCACTCACCAGTGATTGAGAAGTATAGTGGGGAAGAAGTTAAGCAGCGATATCCTTTCACTGCATATTGAAAGCAAAAGCTTGATTTGACTCGTTCAATGTAATGTGTGTCCAATACGAAATCCATGCAATCCATTTGTCATTGAATAATGTCTCTTTTTAATACACTTTCTGTTCTTTACTGTCAGTTGTTGGTCAAATACATCAAAAAAATAAACATTTAATTCTAAGCACGGAAAGCAAGGATGAGGTAAAGCCATTCGATTCTTCTCTCATTAACATGCGCTCATTTGCAGACGCTCTTTACAGAAATGCCTGTTTTCTTAAAGAGACGGTACCAAATTTTAGCACATGTTCAACTAATCAATGTAAATAGTATACATTTTACATTACACAAACATGTAACAAATGTATATATTTGTAGACAAATGTGTCAACTAACAAGCCATTTATAGGAACATGTTTTTATAAAAATGCTTTTTTCACTAATAAATTACATTTATTCACTTCATAACTGACATCTTTAATTTGTGACAACTCTAATTATCTAATACTAATGTTCAGTAAAGGAGTTAAGTGATGAAATGCATTGTATACATTTTTGTTTTGTTTTCATACTATTCTGAAAAATTTTATATTTTTCTATCTTAAACATGTATTGTACTCCGGAGCTATTTGGGATTTTTTTTCCTTCGTTGAAGCTAGTAAATATAACCTAGAATAAACTACCAATTATTTTACGCCTATAACAGAAATTTTCATAATGGTAATGACGGCGTTGACCTTTTCAAGCTGTGATTGAAACATATTTTTTAAATATGAAAATATATCAATCTTACCAGACCTTGTGTCCTACTGTTGCATCCACCTTGAGCAGGAAGTGGGAAAGAGGTCCTCCAGAGTTACAGCTGACAACAACATTATCAAACTTTTATATAATCCTGATTAAATCAGACCGAGTTGACGCAAAGTGAGGACACAACTGTGATAGGCAGATATAATTAGGCAAAAATATAATTTGTAGGTTTTCTTAATGTATTGTTTGATATCTTACAGATCCCTACCTTTCATTTGTTATTTATATTTATGAATTTGTTACATTTTTAAACACTTTATTTGGCAGTTTAACATTGTGACCTCTTGCTGAGGACGGGATAACTTACATGTGCTTCCAAGTATGGAGCATGCATTTGAATATGTTTTAATTAAATATTTAAAAATATAAGTAATGAATGCCCAGAGTATAAATATTTCCTTTTTAGATGTAATTTTCCATCATTTTTATTATTATGAATTTCTTGATTTTTAAAAAAAAAAATAAAGATGACTTTTATATGCAAGACTTGTTTGGACTGATATCTCACGAATCAGTAAAATATAATATTTATTAATGTGCATTTTCAAATAAAAGCAAAAATGTATAAGAAAAACAAACAAAATATAATTTGTAAAATTCATATTTTCTTAAGGGAATATTCCGGGTTCAACACAAGTTCAATCGACAGCGTTTGTGGCATCATGTTGATTACCACATAAACAAATTTAGACTCGTTCCTCTTATTCTTAAAAAAGAAGCAAAAAATCGAGGTTATAGCGAGGCCAATGTGGGCCAATTTTTGGAGGGTTTAAAAGCAGGAACATTAAGCACTTACATTAATTCTTCTGTTAAATCTGTTGTATTATTTGAGCTGTAAATAGTTGTTTTTACAGTCGTTTTAGGGTGTATGGCAGGGGTGCCCACACTTTTTTGTGTGATGATCTACTTTTAAATGACCAACTCAATAAGATCTACCAACTAAAAAAAAAACAGTTTCATTTAAAATAAGAAAATGCTTGTTGGGACTACTGCATGTATCCCTACATGGAATTCATCTTCTAATTAATAAAAAAATATATAATAATGTTCAATGTTGATATCATTCAGTTTTAACACTAAACCCAAAACACCTACAGCACAATAGCCAGGGCATTTACGAGTAAATATTGAGCAGGCGATGTTTTGTTTATTCAGTTGCCATGACAACTAGCAAACCTAGTTGTCATGGCAACTGAATAAACAAAACATCGCCTGCTCAATATTTACTGGTCAAGTGCAAGTCAAACAGAAATGAAAAGATGGAAAGACATTATATTTATTTTTATTAAAATTTAACGAAAGTACATTTATATTTTGTGTGATCTACCAGCATTGCCTTTGCGATCGACTGGTAGATCGCGATCGACATATTGGGCACCCCTGGTGTATGGCATTACGTTGTCATGGCAAAGGCAAGTAAAATCGGATATAACTTTACACAGAAAAAGTATGTGATATTATCACACTAAAATCATGTTAACATTCATTGTTTACGTTGTGTGGCTTTACTTTTGAAACCGTGATTTTAACGTTTACAGATTGGCCCCATTGACTTCCATTGTAAGTGCTTCACTGTTACCAGCTCTAGCTGTAAGTGTATTCCATACAGACCTCATGAAACGGGACCTCTTACAAGTCCAGCCAATATTAAGAAAGCTTCTCTGACTATGACGACGTAGTCAAAATGTTATTTGGGTCAAAAAAACACAAAAATGACCTTGATCAGAAGGAAAACATGTTTGGCATAAACAAGCCAATGTTCTGACTCCCGACCACAGTTTCATTAAATCAGGGCATTCAGGGGTATAATATGCATGAACCGCTGTATCGACCAAAAACCACAAAATAAAAAAAGGACGTTTCGCTACTCTCTAAATATGTGGTCAGTTTTTACATAACTTTCCTATCTGTGATATCTGTCTTAAATGTGCTTGTTCTGTTGATTATAACTCTATAAACTATTGTGTGTACTTTCATAAAATCACTATAAATCCTGTTTATTATTATGATATTACACGGCTGACAATGTATGACACTTGTGATGACATTACACCACTCTATGGATTGTCTATGCGATAATCAAAGGGTATGGAAGGATTTAGAAATGAAAGGCTAAAGTTTGTTTTGTTTTTATTTGTTCTTCAGACACATCACTGACCCGCGCTTCTGTCGTCAACTGCTCGCGGTTGCAGATATTGTTCTTGGTGAGTTTGAGTCCGATCAAAGATGAACGTTTATGTCAAGATTATTTGTTTAGAATAAAAAAAAAATCATTATAATATTTTTTTTTTTTCACTTTTCAATTTAGTTTAAGGTTGTGTGTTTGAGTCAGGATTATACGGAAGAGGATTAGGGCCAAGCAATAATAAAAAAATAAAACCATCTCGAGAATAAAGTCATTATAATGCGAGATTAAACTCGTTAAATTTCGAGAAAAAAGTCGAAATACAATCTTGAGAATAAACTCATTAAATATCGAGATTAAAGTCATTATAATGCGAGATTAAACTCGTTAAATTTCGAGAAAAAAGTCGAAATACAATCTTGAGAATAAACTCATTAAATATCGAGAATAAAGTCATTATAATGCGAGATTAAACTTAACGAGTTTTTTCTCGAAACACAACGACTTTATTCTCGAAATTTAACGAGTTTAATCTCGCATTATAATGACTTTAATCTCGAGATGGCTTTATTTTTTTTTATTATTGCTTGGCCCTAATCCTCTTCCGTAGGATTATAATAGTTTAGAATGTAAAAAAATATATATATATTTTTTTTTATTTTCAGTTTGTCCTCTTCAATGTAGATTATTTTTCGTTTGTTTCGGGGTTATTAACGGGGTTATTTAAAATTTAATTAATTTTAAATTTGTTCATTCTATTTTAAATTTTTGCTTTTGTGTTTTTGAGTCATGGTTATTATAGTTTATTATTATATTTTTAATATTTATTTTTCAATGAAGTTTACTTTTTCATTTGTTTCAGGGTTATTATAGTTTAGAATTTTTCATTCGTTTATTATTATTATTTTAAATATATATATATATATATATATATATATTTGTTTTTCAATTTAGTGTACTTTTTCATTTGTGGGTTGTTTTTTTTTGTTGTTGTTTTTTTAATTAGTTTTTTCTTTTCATGTTTTCTTTTGTGTGTTTGTGTCAGGGTTATTATAGTTTATAATTTATATGTTTTATTACCATTAATTCCTTTTCAATTTAGTTTACTTTTCACTTGTGTGTTTGTGTCAGTTATAATAGATTCAAATTTTTTTTAATTATTATTTATTGATTTTTTAGAATCTTTTTTTTTTTTTTTACATTTTATTTTTTCTTTTCAATTCAGTTTAGTTTTTGTTTGTGTCAGGGTTATTATAGTTTATAATTTATTTATTTTTATTTAAAAAAAATATATATTTTTTTTACATTTCAAATTTTTACTTTTCAATTTAGTTGAAAAGGATTCAATTTAATTAAAATTGTCATTTGTTTTAACTCTGATTGTTAATTGTATTTTTTTTTTTTTCTAGTTTGCCTAGTTTTCATATTTAAGTATATTTAATTTTTAGTATTTTAGGGCTTTTAAATGTAATGTGTTTAGTGTTATTTAAATGACTAACGGCATAACATTTCTCAGGGCCATCTTGTGTTATTGTTGTCTAGTGGCATTTCATATTAATGATTGCAGGTTATAAAGTTTTACATTTTTATATTATAATGTACATCAAAAACAATATTAGTTTGCTCATTTTAATAAATTTTAGTACGTTTTGGAGCCATGAAAATGTATGTTAGTTTAACATAATTTGAAAAACTAGATTTTAGGTTTATTTCATTTAGTGCTTATGATTTCAGTTAGTTTTAGCTAACTGTGTGTGTGTGTGTGTGTGTGTGTGTGTGTGTGTGTGTGCGTGTGTGTGCGCACGTGCGTGTGTAGATCTGTATCAGCAGGTTATTCCCCAGTCTCCTATAGTGGAGCGGTTGCTACAGCGTTTGATGGAGCTGTTGGGTCGGGAAGCAGACCTTCAGCAGGAGCTTCTCCAGGTGTTGGGCATCTTGGACACACTTTTTGCATCATTGACCCCTAGGAGAGATGTCGCTGCCCTGCAGCCTGTGCAGGGCTCACAGCTGCAAGCCGCCTGACTTTCATTCCAAAACTCTGAGATCTTGTGACCTCACCGAAACGTGCTGGACTTAGACAGAGTCGGGTTGAAAAGGAAAGGGGAACATGAAAGGAAACCAACATGAGAGACAGCCGTGGGGACGTTGTTGCCCAATTATTGAAATAGTCAGAGAAAAGTCTCTGACAGTGCATCTTCAGTTTTCCGCATATTGCACAATTTGTATTTTGTATATTCTTATCATAAAGTCTTTAAATCTAAGTTTCTGTGTGTTCTTTGGTCTCACAACGGGGCAATACATTTAAAGCTGCTGTTAAATATATATTTTTATATTCCACACAATAAAATGTCCCATTGCACTGAAAATGTGTTTCCTGAGAATCATACCGGTGTCTCGGTGACACCCCTAGGCTTTGTGAACAACCAGAAAATCTGATCACTGCCCCAATCAGAAAACTTGTCTTGGAGGTGCCACTCCACCTGTCAATCTGTATGTGCATTTGTTTTTTACGACGTGTCTTTTAAAGGCAGTGTTTTGCTGAGACGACATGATCATGTAATCATTTAAGAAATAAATATTGATTGTGAGAAAAAAAAAAGATGTTGTCAACTATTAATCTGCATTATTCAGGGGACGTGTCCCCTTCAGTGTCTGTTTTTTACAGACTTGAGTGTAACCACAGATCTGGATATATAGCAGCGTATAAAATATTTTAATAATATTTATTTTTTTCCCAGTGTTTAAATCCATGTATGCATGGAGCGAATATAATAGGTCCGGGTGAGAAAAAGAACAATATTTAAGTCCTGTTTAAATCCCCAAATCTCCACTTTAACTTTCACTTTCATATGTGAAAGTGAAAGTGGAGATTTAGAGTAAAAAAAGGGCATACATATTGTTCTGTTTCTCACCTACACCTATTATATCGCTTCTGAAGACATGGATTTAAACACTGGAGTCACTTTGCAATAAAACAAAAGTTGCAAAATAGCGTTCTCAAACTTGGCTTGTGTTTACAATTGTCAAACTGACCGTGGCTGGTGGCCATTTTCTTTTTTTCATTGTTTAGAGACTAGTGCCGTCACGGGTGTAATATTTCATAGCACCTATTTCAATTATATTTTTTGGGAATTGGGACATTTTATGCTTGTGAATTAATATAAAATAAAAATTGCTTAAACTTTTCAAAAAGCTAAACAAAATCTGTTGTTTGAATTCAGAAGGCTTTAAATCTGCAAGCGGACTGAATTTAAAAAATATACAATTTTTTTAGTTTTTTATTGTATGTATTATGTTTACATTTAGTAGCTTTGACGACGTGGCAGTTCTAAACCAATGACATAAACACGCTTGGACAGAAGTGGACTAATCGTAAAGCGGCAAAGGCTGCGTCAGCAAGGGCGGCCCCTGAGCGCAATCTCCAATCTGATTGGACCCTTAAGCGAGGCTGGAGTTCTATCTCAACTCTTAATGGTCCGTTGATGGAGCCCGGGGTTCTATCTCTAATCTGATTGGTCCGTTGATGGAGACGAGGGTTCTATCTCAAATCTGATTGGCCAGCTGAGTGGGGTCTCAAACTGTAGCGGATCATCCGGAGATCCAGACCGGGCGCTGTGAAACGCTGGAGGAATCGGTACGTGAAGTTGCAATAAAACATAATTTTTAAAATCTCTACAGTGCACTTTTATGCCTCGCTATTTCATATATGTTATTTAAGAGCCGAATGAGTTGTGGCAATTGGCGTTGTGTGGTTTCCAGTGAGTTAAAATGTATGATATAATACAATTTCTTTGCTAACACTTTGTAACGATATAATACAATTTCTTTGCTAACACTTTATAACAACGTTAATAACACTTGGTAGCACTCTATATTACCAAGTACCTTGGAGTACCATTTTATTACTAATGTGGTTATCATTCACTACAATGATATACATTAAAATACCATAGTATTAGCATCTGTTATCACTGCCCCATTTTTAGTAAGGATAATGACATAAATATTATAACATTCAAATATTTTGAATAGTCATGAAATGTTGATATCAACATTAATATATTTTATTTATAGGTATTACCATTCTGTTAGCTCAAATCATTGTTGGATTACGAAGTAATTAATTACTGTAATTACATTTTTCATTGGGGAAAAAAAAGTAAAGTAAGGGATTACTCTTAATTTTTTACTCTTAAAGTTATTTAATTGCAGTTACTTCTGATGTAATTGCGTTAAATACTGTATATATTATAGAACAATTCTATATAAAAGAATAGTGAATTTAAAATCACAATTTAATGTCTAATGTTAAAATATACATTTTGTATTAAATTTAACGCCGCCCCCTTAAATTCTTTGGCCAGTTCATGAATAATTTATTTGATTTTATAGGATTTATTTGAAAGAGTTAAAAGAACAGTTTCATGTCTACCTTTGTATTTTTCATCTGGTCGAGGTTGATCAGGGTTTTAGACAGTAATTAGTAATGCAATTACATTTCAGACAGAGTAATTAGTACAGTAATCTAATTACACTGTAGAAGATGTCATTCGTTTTTAGAGTAACTTACCAGTTACGCTCTGGGATTCTCTGTGTTTGACAGCGTAAAGAAGATGGACCTGTGGCTCTTGGTTTGCATCGCCTTCTGTGTTCTTCAGTCCTCCAGCAAACCCACAGAGAAGAAGGACCGCGTCCATCACGATGCCCCCCTCAGTAACAAGGAGCATGATGATGAGGAGAACTTCGACTACGACCACGATGCTTTTCTTGGACAAGAGGAGGCGAAGACCTTTGACCAGCTCACTCCAGAGGAGAGCAACGAGAGACTGGGGTAAGAACGCACATAGTAATGTTTTGATGGCGCCACAGTGTTTACACTTTTGAGGGATTCAACTAACGAACAGCTTACTTACTTTTAGTTGTCTTTACACATTAATGTGAGATAGAAGAAAGGATTTTAGCATCAGCTGTGAAGGCCTTTTCACACCAGAGGCGATGCGATTATACAAAGCCTTTCACATAGAAAGCAATGCAAATTATCGCTGTTGGCACAACATCGTATACACAGTCTTAGGGGTTATTAGAAAGAATTGTGTAAAAGAATAACATTAACAGTTAAGGCATGTTATCATTTGGAACGATACTGATTATATGCCACTCATACTGCATATAATGTGTTAAGCACAATTGTTTAAAATCACTGCGTAGTGCAGACTCATAATAACCGTTGAAACCAATGTTTGATTCTATATGATTGCCATATGCCATGTTTATCTACTATATCATCTATTTACTCTGTTGTACATTTGTTCAAAATCCTGCATGTTACGAATTAAACGTGACAACATTTAAACGCTCAAAAATCACATCTTCAATCTGACCCAATATATGATTCAAATTTGGCAAATAAAAAACCATAAGAGCCGTAAAGTTGTTTATTAAGAAAAGGTGATTCAAAGGCAAATGCCACGAGATATATATATATATATATTAGAGGTATAAGATAACTCACATAAGATTAAATGCAAAGGCAAAAAATGCAGCAATATGGAATAAATTATGAAGACAATCCATGTAAGATCAGAGATTTTTTTAACCTCTTGAGACCCAAGCGTGACTGCTGTGTGCCTTTTTGAATTGTAACTAGTTGCTCCTAATAAACAAGCCCTAAATAAATAAATCTAGAGCATATAGTTTTCCTAAAAATGTATGTCCACATATGTGGACAGGAGGACTAAGTTGTGAAATGTTAAATAATACCAAGCTATAGAATGTCAGATTTTTTTTTCATCAAATAGTCTAGTACTGTATTTTTCCAGGAATGTTTATTTGTGTTTTTGAGACAAATGTTCATTATATACATTATAGCTGATTTTCTATAAAGCTGAATTAATAATTCTGATTGTAAGTAATGTCCAGCATCATCCAATCATTGCCAACCATGTTAACATATAATTTAGCATTATAAATTCTGAATCTATGTATTGATTTTCACTGTCCCATGTCTGCCAAACACGTTAAGTGATCCAAACATCATCTGCAGCCTGAAACTGAACTTTGGTTGGATTTTGTGAGTGAATGCACTTGGCTGCATAGAGAGCTATAGGATGCTCCCTTGCTCCCTATTTAGTGAATGACTTAACCTCCAGTGTGCTGTCTGTCTGCACTGGTCTCAGAACAGTTATAGGAGAGCTATAGGATGCTCCCTTGCTCCCTATTTAGTGCATGACTTGACCTCCAGTGTGCTGTCTGTCTGCACTGGTCTCAGAACAGTTATAGGAGAGTTATAGGATGCACCCTTGCTTCCTATTTAGTGAATGACTTGACCTCCAGTGTGCTGCCTGTCTGCACTGGTCTCAGAACAGTTATAGGAGAGCTATAGGATGCACCCTTGCTCCCTATTTAGTGCATGACTTGACCTCCAGTGTGCTGTCTGTCTGCACTGGTCTCAGAACAGTTATAGGAGACCTATAGGATGCACCCTTGCCCCCTATTTAGTGCATGACTTAACCTCCAGTGTGCTGTCTGTCTGCACTGGTCTCAGAACAGTTATAGGAGAGCTATAGGATGCACCCTTGCCCCCATTTAGTGCATGACTTAACCTCCAGTGTGCTGTCTGTCTGCACTGGTCTCAGAACAGTTATAGGAGAGCTATAGGATGCACCCTTGCTCCCTATTTAGTGAATGACTTAACCTCCAGTGTGCTGCCTGTCTGCACTGGTCTCAGAACAGTTATAGGAGAGCTATAGGATGCACCCTTGCTCCCTATTTAGTGCATGACTTGACCTCCAGTGTGCTGTCTGTCTGCACTGGTCTCAGAACAGTTATAGGAGACCTATAGGATGCACCCTTGCTCCCTATTTAGTGAATGACTTAACCTCCAGTGTGCTGTCTGTCTGCACTGGTCTCAGAACAGTTATAGGAGAGCTATAGGATGCACCCTTGCTCCCTATTTAGTGCATGACTTGACCTCCAGTGTGCTGTCTGTCTGCACTGGTCTCAGAACAGTTATAGGAGACCTATAGGATGCACCCTTGCTCCCTATTTAGTGCATGACTTGACCTCCAGTGTGCTGCCTGTCTGCACTGGTCTCAGAACAGTTATAGGAGAGCTATAGGATGCACCCTTGCTCCCTATTTAGTGCATGACTTGACCTCCAGTGTGCTGTCTGTCTGCACTGGTCTCAGAACAGTTTTAGGAGAGCTATAGGATGCACCCTTGCTCCCTATTTAGTTAATGACTTAACCTCCAGTGTGCTGTCTGTCTGCACTGGTCTCAGAACAGTTATAGGAGAGCTATAGGATGCACCCTTGCTCCCTATTTAGGGAATGACTTAACCTCCAGTGTGCTGTCTGTCTGCACTGGTCTCAGAACAGTTATAGGAGAGCTATAGGATGCACCCTTGCTCCCTATTTAGGGAATGACTTAACCTCCAGTGTGCTGCCTGTCTGCACTGGTCTCAGAACAGTTATAGGAGAGCTATAGGATGCACCCTTGCCCCCTATTTAGTGCATGACTTAACCTCCAGTGTGCTGCCTGTCTGCACTGGTCTCAGAACAGTTTTAGGAGAGCTATAGGATGCACCCTTGCTCCCTATTTAGTGAATGACTTAACCTCCAGTGTGCTGTCTGTCTGCACTGGTCTCAGAACAGCTAGTAATGCACCTTATTTTTATCCTAACTCCATATAAAGCCTCTGAAAGCAACATGTTTCAGCTTTTGCATGAATACATTTATTCCCGATGTGAAAATGCACCGTAAATAAATAAGAATGCATTAAGTAATTTAATGAATATAACCGTATTGTACATTGATAACAAATTAAAATATAACACAATTTAGATTAAAATTAAGCTAAATGTCTCACAGATGTCTTAAAGAGCACCTATTATGGTTTTTCAAATATTATCTTTCATGTAGTGTGTAATAAAGCTGTTTGTGATTGTAAAAAATCCTGCAAAGTTTAAAAAATCAAAGTGCACGACAAATGGAGTTAATGACTCCCAAAAGAAAGAACCGATTCTGAACACCTGAAACGAGTCATTAGTAATTTCCAGACTTACTTCCTGTACTAACTACGTAATTTGGTAACAAAAGAACTGCCTCTGGTCTTCATTGGCTGCTCGTGAACAGCTTTGACCCGCCCTCAAACACTACACTAAGCGGTAGACCAATCATAACAGACTGGGACATCTGACCAATCAGAGCAGAGGAGGCTCTCTGAAAGGAGGAGTTTAGAATGAATCCTTAAGATCGGATCATTGAACGAGATGTTTTTGAAACTGGGAAAATAGGTAATGATGCAATTTAAATTATGTGGGTTTTTTTTCACCTTGGATGCATACAAATCTGTTGTATGAGACCTTTACAACACAATTAGGCACGTTTAAAAACCATAATAGGTGCTCTTTAATGTTGAAAGATATTCATAATAACTAACTTGTTTTTTGTAACTTTTGAGGAAACCATGTCCCAAAATACACATATGTGGACATCATGTTTATTAGCGCGCTGACGTGCGAAAAATGTATGATTTTTTTAAAGCGGCCTATCAAACAAAACTAGAGGCGCTACTCTTTATAACCAGTCAGGTTTCAATGAAAAAACGTTTCTTACCAGAGGCACTTATTTTGGCGCCGAGCCTGTAGAAGCACTTCACAGAAATCAACGTCATGCTGTTGTGCCACGCAACTCGGTGCATTTAACCCTTAAACGAGAGTCTAGAGAGTTGTGTGCAATGTTCAGTCAGTAAATTATGCTTTACGTATAGCAAAGCCAAAATACAAGTCCACGCAGGTGGACGTTTGGTCACACGAGGTTAAAGGGGATGCAAGGCATTCCCTCATTGCTAGTTTAGGATTTCAGCATTTAAAGTCGGTGGTCAAAACAGCTTTCTGTGCTTTAGCGCCACCTGTTGCGCTGGTTTTAGTAACTGCAGCAGCTCCTGACACGTGATCCAAAGCTCATATTTTATTGGTCGGTGTGTTTCATCAGCGACGAAGATGCATCGCTTTGTCAGCCGCGAATGTTCACTCCAGTTGTGAATGGCTCGTTAGCAATGAATTGTTTCGATTCAAAATGGAAATCGTGGTGAAGGTTTGCTTTGGTGTGAAAAGACCTTAAGGCAACATATCACGTTGCTGCTAGTTTTTCATCATTAAATGGCACAAAGTGATTTCAGTTTGCAAACATTTAATTTGTAGCAAGCAAGCTAAATGTAAGACTAAATATTGGACAAATCTGGTCACCGTATGAAGATCTTCTTTCTCAATCTCTCTTTCTGTCCACAGTATGCTTGTAGAAAAGATTGACGAGGATCACGACGGCTTTGTCACCATTGATGAGATGAAACGGTGGATTAAACATGCTCAGAAACGCTGGATCTATGACAACGTGGACCGTCAGTGGCAGGCTCATGATCTCAACTCAGACGCTTATGTTTCCTGGGACGAATACAAGAACGCCACCTACGGTTACGTCCTCGGTGCGTTTAATACGTTCAGGGATGAATCAAATGTCTGTGAGTGCAGCTACAAATCCAGACTAATGATAATGTGTACGTGTGTTCAGATGGACCCGACCCAGAGGACGGTTTTAACTACAGGCAGATGATGGCCCGAGATGAACGCCGTTTCAAGATGGCTGACCAAGATGGCGATATGAGGGCCAATAAGGAAGAGTTTACAGCGTTTCTGCATCCAGAGGAGTTTGACTACATGAAGGATATTGTAGTGCTGGTGCAGAATGCTTATTATTTATTCTGTTTTCGATCCCGTTCTTTGTGATGCAACTTTTCCATATCATTGCTGTTCCACATCATTGCTGCAATCGAAATGCGAGTGTGCTTCTAGAAGTTGACGAAACAAATTTTGAGCTGATATGCACATGCAAAGTGTACCGTCTTCCTATTCTGGATCAATACAATTCTGTTTTTGATCTTCAGGAGACCATGGAGGACATTGATAAAAATGGAGATGGTCTCATTGACTTGAATGAATATATTGGTGAGAATAATGAAATCAACATGACACGTTAGAGTTAGATTGGACAGAGTTCAGTTGTTTGTTTGCTTTCAGGACCGTGTATTAATTTGTCTTTCCCGTGTGTGTGTGTGTGTTTCAGGGGATATGTACAGTCAAAATGGAGATGCATCTGAGCCCGAGTGGGTGAAGACAGAAAGAACACAGTTTACAGAGTTCAGGGATAAAAACAAAGATGGTCGTATGGATAAAGACGAGACCCGTGACTGGATCCTGCCATCCGACTATGACCACGCAGAAGCCGAGGCCAAACACCTGCTGTATGAATCTGATGCCGACAAGGTAAAAGCACTTAAACTATCCCCATTTTTGCTTTTAAAAGAATCCTTTAACACTTATTACTAGCAAGTCATGTCCATTTCCCTTATCCCCAACCCTTAAGCCAAGCGCACACTACAAAACTTGTTTTCAGTCTTGTTTTCCGTCGTGCTGCCTGGCACACTACATGACTGATCGCAGACTGGGTGTCAACTACATGACCATTCGTCCCCGACGGAGGCCCTGTGTACACCTGGTATTATGCGTTCATATGTGTACAAGGAGACACATCACCATTACACCCGGTCTTCTCTTTTGACCACTTGCGTATGGGTTTCGAGGGGAGAGTCTCTGATTACATGGGGACATAAATCAATCATTACGTCTGTGTATTAATAAACAATAATAAAGCAAAAATCACATTTAGAGCCAAAGTTATTTTAGTGCAGTACATGTAACTGAGCTTCTCATATCTGTGTCCCTGCATGTTGGTGTCAGACACAGTGAGGAATTTCGTGAAGTTCTTGTGCATGTTACATGCATTTTTATTTTTGTATTTTTTATTATCTTCTATTATCTTCCCTGAGGTCCACTTATAATGCCAGTAAAGTTTTTTTTTGCACCAAAACAGTCATAATTTAATAATGCATAATAATGTTCCACCCTGTCTGTGGCCCTCTTTCTGAAACACTCTGTTTTAAGCTATCTGGCCCTTTAAGACTTCAATGTAAAGGCCAATTGTTCTGATTGGCCAACTTCGTGCAGTCCCTCAAATACAGCCATATTTTAACTCAGTCGGAAGACAATTAATACGCTTTACACTATAATTGATAAAACTACATTTCAGGGTTAACACATAATGTACACCCAACCCATTTCATCTGAGTGTATCAACATTTTCACTCAAGAACAGAATGAAACTGGTTCGATCCCCACGGCCACCACCATTGTGTCCTTGAGTAAGGCAGTAAGGATGCTCCGGGGGGGATTGTCCCGGTAATAAATGCACTGTAAGTCGCTTTGGATAAAAGCGTCTGCCAAATGCATAAATGTAAAGGGATTAATGTAAAGGAAGAGGCGAGAACCTGCTTGAGAATATAAATAATATTTTAATCATAAACTGAACCAAAAAGACAAACACACAAAGGTGTCGGACAGCTGTCCGTACATCTCTCTTTCTCCCGCACTGCCATCCCCGGTCGGCCTTTATCCCTCTCGGAGGCTTGATTAGCCTGATTAGGGGCCGGGTGTGCGGAATCACGACCTGGCCCCGCCCTCCGCCCTGCCACACAGTTCCTTTGCAGAACTTGAATCATGTTGTGACATGTTCACAAGAAGTCCACGCTGATATGAGCCCAAAAACACATACAATCCACACTGAAATGTTCTGAATACGCAAGCGTAAAAAAACCAATGGTGATGTTGGGTGCTTCAGCCGGCTTCAAGAGGCCAAATCAGAGAATCTGATCTTCACAGGAGCGAGAGCTCACATCTTCTGTGTTTGTTTACACATAGAAGTGCACGTGTTTCTCCCAGTCAGTGGCTGCAACTGAATGATAAGCTGCGCTTGTACCGCTCTTAAAACACGGCTCATATTGCCAGAAATGCATCAAAACAATCAAAGACGTCCATATAGTGCATGCTCACAAAATACCAACAAATAAATATAGAACAGATGGGTGCAAAAAAACAGTCCAGAATGCCTTCAAAACAGCAAGACACAGCACAGCTGAAAGAAATAGAAAGCACGTCTCCTTTTTAGAGTCCTAACTTTACATTGCAGCTTTTAAAAGAGGCAGGACATACATGATAATGGTCAAAGCCATTCATCTAATGAAGAAAAACATTTAAATCCAGATAAGTCCCCTGGATGAACCTCCCATGACAGGCCCATCTCTCTCCTCTTCACCTTTGACTGACTGTGAGCACCAGTGGGCGGGGCCAATGGTGCAATGATGGAAAATAGGCGTTGACGTCTGAATGTGTTTTTAAAGCAGTTCAATGGAAAGGAGGAGGCGAGATCCGGCCTGGTGATATAAACAATATTTTAATGATTAACTTAAACAAAAGACAAACACACACACACACACGACGGACATGTCCGTAAACGATCTCTCTCTCCTCGCACCACCGTCCGCAATCGGCCCTTATCCCGCTCAGAGGCTTAATTAGCCTGATAAGGGACCGGGTGTGTATAATCACGCCCCTGGCGATTATGCCCCTGGCGTGATTATAAGGTGTCGGACAGCTGTCCGTAAATCTCTCTTTCTCCCGCACTGCCAACCCCGGTTGGCCTTTATCCCTCTCGGAGGCTTGATTAGCCTGAGAAGGGACCGGATGTGTATAATCACAACCCGGCCCCGCCCTCCGTCCTGTCACAGTGTTTGAAGTGGACGAATGTCAAAACAGTTTGGCCCCCCGTTACAGCTGTCTTTAGAGTCATCCCATTTCAGACAGTTTGCTCGAAACACATCTTAAAATGATGATTACGAAATTAATTCACAAACTCGCGCAAGTTATTTGTGATAACATATCAACGTATCAGGCTTGGGCCAGTTTTTGCACTTATTTGCAAAGGCTGGAAATAGGGAAGGTGGGAGATGTGTTATTTTATTTGCTAATTATTTTTGTCTCCTTTCTACCCGATACCTTGCTCTCCTTTTGCGCTCACTCTATATTTCATTGGCTGTGGCTCAGTGCCGGGTTCTCGCGTTTAACGTGGGACTGTGCACACAACTGACGACAAGACGTCTAGATATCAAGCGGGTTTGATATCTGTAAGCTAAAGTTTATATCAGTCTAGATAATAATGTATTTATTGATTTATTGACATGTATATTGTTCATATAAACCAGAACACTTATTGATGGGGGAAAATAAATAAAACATTTATATAAAGAGTTTAACTGCTAAACTGACATTGTACACCTTTGATAGAATTGTGAAGTCTGTTATGATTTTTGATGTTGACAGTTTTTAAATTGTTTTGCTGCTTTTTGTCATTTTTATTGATAGGACGGACGCCTCACAAAGCAGGAAATTGTGAACAAATATGACTTGTTCGTCGGGAGCCAAGCAACTGATTTTGGAGAAGCTCTAGTCCGACATGACGAGTTTTAATTTGGGAAAGTTTGTACTTGAAGAGTGCGCCAGGGGCGGCTGTGGCTCAGGTGGTAGAGCGGGTCGGCCACTAATCGCAGGGTTGGTGGTTTGATTCCCGGCCCACATGACTACACATGCCGAAGTGTCCTTGGGCAAGACACTGAACCCCAAGTTGCTCCCAATGGCATGCTAGCACCTTGCATGCCAGCTCTTCTGTCATTGGTGTATGAATGTGTGTGTGTGTGTGTGTGTGTGTGTGTGTGTGTGTGTGTGTGTGTGTGTGTGTGTGTGTGTGTGTGTGTGTGTGTGTGAATGGGTGAATGAGTCACAGTGTAAAGTCTTTTGAATATCGTTAAAGTTAAAAAGGCTATATAAGTGCAGACCATTTACCTTTTGTGTGTTTACAAGCATTCCTTGATTTTCTACTGTGAATCGATCAAATCCAGTTTCGTCTTTCATAGGTTATCGCTCACAGCCGATAGATCGCGACGTGTTTTCAAATGCACTGAAAATATGAAGGAGTGTTCAGGTTGCCTTGTGAAGCTTGTTTATGTAGCGTGCCGATATTTGTCTAATTGCACATCATGGGTTTGTAATGCACTAACATGTCCATAACAACATTATAGCTTGTGTGCAACCCGACACAACAGTAACTCTTAAACGATTTCAACACTACAGTCACCAGTGGAGATATTGCACATAATAGAAACACTTTGTATAAAGAAACAATACCTGTATGTAAACTACATTTCTAAGTGACATCAGATGTTTTACAACCACTACGTGTACAGTTTGTGTGGATACCTGCATGTGGCCAGAGAATGCATGATATTAGAAATTACAATAAATTAGTAATAGAGCATCTATATTCAGAGTCTCGCACTTTGAATCATAATGGACCTAATTAAGGATTCGGAGTCTGCAGATGCACAGATAAGAATTGCATAGAGATTATAATGAAGGTTTATCAGATAAATCTGGAAATTGTGCTGATCAATTAAATACATGTTTTTTTGTTTTATCCCAATGCCCAGTGGACAGTAAGTACATACTACAAGGACAGGTAAAAACTGATCTGAGATCAGCACCCATTTATGGTTAACACGATGGGCCTCAATGATGTAACGCAAGCGTAGTATCCGTGTAAACCATTCTTAAAACTATTCTTGCGCTTGTGCCAACCAGGCCAAGAGTGATAAAGCAACATGCGATAAAAGTGTTTTGTTTTTACTTCTGGTGCGTTGTGCTGGATGGTCCAAAATCCCACTTGTCATAATTGTACATCAGATATCGTCTGATAGGCTGGGATTGTCTCGCGTCACGCAGGAGCTTCGCATTCATTGTGTACAGACACCTTCATTTTCGCTTAACCTCTTAAACGCTGCGTGGGGAGGCGCTATATGGCAAGCCATTTTAACACTTAAAAGACTGAAGTCCCTGGGTGCATACAGTAAGTTAGGCATATGTGGTGTCATTTGAAAGCTTAGAATCTGATCTTTTCAGAGAAGTTATCACTTTTGCATTTAGTTGCATAAAATAACAAAATAAGGCCTAAAAACATTTATGTCGCAAATTGGCCCCACCTTTAGGTTACGGTGTAGAAATATTACAATTTATATAAAAGTCCTTCACATAGCACCTACATAGACACATTTGAGTCTGTCAAAAGATCTGATCACCCCTAAATAGCCTCAGACTTTATATCAAATCTTTCCTTGGTTTGTTAGCTTAAAATTAGTTAAAGATATTACTTGTTTACTTGTTTGTTAGCTTGCTTGGGTTGTAGCTTGTTGTGTCAAAAACATGTAGTCGGGTACAAGAAGTATGAGAAACAAATCATCAGTAAATTAGGTTCCCATCATTGAAGATGAAATGTAAAGCTGGGATTCTCTGCTTTCCAATGGCATCTAGATCGGGCTTCTAGACTGCTCAGAAGCCAAGATATGCAACAAAACAGTGTGGAAGCTCTCAGCACTTCAAAAAAAAAGACTTGTTGTCTATGGTTGAGCGCTAAAATGCCATAAAGCACCACCTACATTTTAGATCAGTATAATGTTTTGAAAGGCGATAGAGGAAAAACTATTGTTTCTAGTAATTGCTGCCATCCAGTGGAATAAAATAAGACTTTTTGCTTGAAAATAGAGGACATAGAACTGAAATAGCATGCTTTTAAACTAGACGTTTAGAGATACAAAAATAAATAAAACGTTTTTAATCATAAAATTAAACAAATACAATGTTATTTATTAATCATTGCAACCATTTCTTAAAATATTGGGGGCTATCTGTAAAATGAGACAATTTTTATGTAATTAGTCCACTGTATGTGTGAACAGGGAGCCTTTAAATTTGAGTGTGAAAAATTCCAGATGGTAGCCCAAAAATCCTGCATAGTGTAAGAGGTTAACTTGTTGCGTCACGCCTGGTGAGAACCAGTTTTTAACGTAAATCATTGTATGCATATCCCAAATAATGTCCCAATTTATGAAAACACCCCCAGTTTGAAGGGCCCGTCAATTGCAACCTGTCTTTCAGACCTTTATAAAGTTCTAGAATGATCATTTATGGACTGAACCACAAACCTTTTCCTTTCCTCAAGTGCCCTTTTCTGTCTTGTGCCCATAACCGTAAAACAGCTTCATGTTTTTGACTTTAGTGTTTAATTTGTGTATATGTTTGTCTATAATTAAATGTGAACTGTATTCAATATGCTGTGTTCAGGCATTGTAAATATTGTCTTGAAGCTGAGAGTTTTTCCTCAATAAAATTGATTTAAAAACACATTATTGTGTTTGCTTTTATGCATTTTATGTGCTGTCTTTATGTGGTAAAATCCTGAAAAGTTTTTACTTTTAAAAACATGTAGATTTTTGGCCATTACCCAAATTTCGTGTTGCATGTAAACACATTTACCGCCGTTCTTACCGGTGTTAAAATTAAAATGATGATTTAAAATCTCATGTGAATGCATTTTTTTAATAAGCTGATTTTTGGAAGTTATCAGCGAATCAATGTGCCGGTAAACACGCTGTTTGTAAAAGACTGGCCAGAATGATAGAAAGATATACAAAATTAAATAAATTGTCCTGACGGAGACGTTGGCCTGGTGGATAATGCAGAAAGTGTAGACGAATTAACGAACATGATTTCAATGTTTGTCAATAATACATTTTATTTAAATACAAACTCCAGAGTTGATTTCAGTGCAAAGCATGTCCATATGCAGTGTTACTGGGTACACTATATAGAAAGAACATTTAAAGTTGGACTTTGAAATGCCCCAAAAATATTTAGAGCTATACTGAAGAGGATCATCGTCATTAAATATCTTGTTCAAATCCATGAACATGCCTAGGAACAGCTTTTTGTGTTCATGGCACACACATAAGCAACTGGCAGGATACAAGGTTGTGTACACTGTAAAAAAAGTTTTTTATAAATATCTGTATATATATTTATTTTTTTATATATAGAAAAAATCATGAAAAAAATGCTACAGTAAAAATACTGTTATTACCATTTACAATGAAAAAATATATTCATTAAACAAGACAATTCATGTAATTTTACAGTAAAAAAAAAAATAAAGTGTGATTTACCTTTAAATTTAATGGTGGAATTTATATTATTTGTAACAAGACAAAATGTTTTTTTATTATTTTTTTACAGTAATCTATTGTTGAAATTACGGTGAAAATAATTGGGCATTCTCAGAAGTCCCTTTGTGTACCAACACATTTGGCCAAATTTGTTTCCTATTTTTGATATCGGTTATGTACATTGGATTGTTTTGTTACTTTTTCTGTTTAGTTAATGTTTATTGAATTACTTGGTAACACTTTATAATTAGATTCAATTTGTTAACATTATGTGTCATGAACAATGAACAATTTTTTTAAAGCATTTATTAATCTTTGTTAATGTTAATTCATAAAAATACAATTGTTAATTGTTACAATTGTTAGCATTCTACATTAACTACATCAAATGGAACCTTATTGTAAAGTGTTATCAATTACTTTAGTTTCACATGTGTTACCTTGATGGTGTTTTATGCATATTTATTGGCCATTGCTCTTGAAAGGGCCACTCTTGGTAGCTACTTTTTTTCCTATGGTGGTTAACAACATTACTTTTTAAAGTACACATGAAGGTTTTTGTAGTTCCAGTAGGCTGATATATTAACATTATATAATTAAATGACATATACGTTAGTGAATGGTAAAATATACATGCACCAGGGTTGGACTGGTAATCTGGCATACCGGGCATTTTCCCGGTGGGCCGATGCACTTTGAGGCCTATCAGGGGAGGACTGGCCATCGGGAGAACCAAGGGGGTCCGGTGAGTCAGCAGCGAATGGGCCACGATAAGCTAAAATGTGCCGTAGCATTATGCAGAACGGACTAAAAAACAGCACTGAGATATGCAGAAAAGGTGACCAAAATGACTTCTATAAGGAAGACTTACAGACTTAAGTGAAATTTAAGATGACATTTATTTGATGAATATAAAACAGGAATGTAATGTTGTAAAGTAAGCCCCGTCTGGCGGTCCGAAGAAGTTGTACTCGGAACCGTCATATCCAGCCGGAGATAGGAGGCAGGGGCGTGGAGCCTACCCCTGTGCAGGACGGGACTCAACTGGTGGTGCTGGGGTGGAGGAGGTTGCCGTGTTAGCACACTGAAACAGCAATGTGATAGATTGTGAGCAGACTTATAATGCAATGGCTTACATGTAATGGGCTAGAAGATACCTAGCTAATGTTGTGATGATGCACAGCTGCTAGTCTTCCCGCTAGAACTACGCTGCGCTTACATTTCCCATAATGAAACACGGTCACAAATGTTTATGGTGAATGTCTGAAAAGAATTAAATGTTTTGCCTACTTTTAACTATCCTGCAGATGGTCTCTTTCCATTTTAAGAAGGCTTGTTTGTTTTCCAACCTCAGTATTGGCCCTTCGAACAGAGCTGCAATATGACTAATTCACAATCATTTTCAGCTTCCATCACAATCCTCCTCCCTCAGTGTTGTCTCTACTGTCATTGGTTTAATCTCCATTGCTGAGTTGATCATATAAACGTGCAACCTACATTTCTGCACTCTGATTGCTTGCATGTTTGTGCCAAGCTTGGTTGCAACAAGATAGTACAGTTCCTGATTAGTTGCATCTATGTTAGAAACAGATTCCTGGTTCTCTTCTGGGCTAATGTTAACTAAATTAGTTTTGACATCCTCATTAACATAATATATGTTTGTTCTTGCTAGATCTACAGTACATCTGGTATACTGTTCTCTTTCTCAGCTGTAAGACATTTTAACCCATGTGAGCTGAATAAAGTGTCTTGCTTAGTTGATGTACTTCTGTCAAGTCTTGGTGGGAAATGATGTTTCGGTTTGGTTTATCTGTGTCTTGGACTCTTATCTTCGATCGATGAACTCCTGAGAGAGGGTTAGGTTAGGGTTAGGTTAGGTTTAGGGTTGGGTTAGGGTTAGTGTTAGGTTAGGGTTAGTTTAGGTTAGGGTTAGAGTTAGGTTAGGGTTAAGGTTAGGGTTAGGTTAGGTTAGGGTTAAGGTTAGGTTAAGGTTAGGTTTAGGGTTAATGGGGCGGCTGTGGCTCAGGTGGTAGAGCGGGTCGGCTGCTAATCGCAGGGTTGGTGGTTCGAATCCCGGCCCTCACGACTCCACATGCCGAAGTGTCCTTGGGCAAGACACTGAACCCCAAGTTGCTCCCAATGGTAGGTTAGCGCCTTGCATGGCAGCTCTGCCGCCATTGGTGTACGAATCTGTGTGTGAATGGGTGATTGGGACACAGTGTAAAGCGCTTTGGTAACCTCTGAGGTAAGAAAAAAGCGCTATATAAGTGCAGACCATTTACCATTTAAGGTTAGGTTTAGGGTTAGGTTAAGGTTGGGTTAGGTTAGGGTTAGGTTTAGTGTTGGGTTAGGTTAGGGTTAAGGTTGAGGTTAGGTTTAGGGTTAAGTTTAGGGTTAGGTTAGGTTAGGTTAGCGTTAGGTTAGGTTTAGGGTTGGGTTAGGTTAGGGTTAGTTTAGGTTAGGGTTAGGTTAGCGTTAGGTTAGGTTTAGGGTTGGGTTAGGTTAAGGTTAGGTTAGGTTAGGTTAGGGTTGAGGTTAGGGTTAGGGTTAGGTTAGGGTTAAGGTTAGGTTTAGGGTTAGGGTTAGCGGTTAAGGTTAGGGTTTAGGGGTTAGGTTAAGTGTTAGGTTAGCGTTAGGTTAGGTTTAGGGTTGGGTTAGGTTAGTGTTAGGTTTAGGGTTAGTTTAGGTTAGGGTTAGGTTAGTGTTAGGTTAGGGATAAGGTTAGGGTTAGGATTAGGGTTAAGGTTAGGTTTAAGGTTAGGGTTAGGTTAAGGTTAAGGTTAGATTAGTGTTAGGTTATGGTTAGTTTAGGTTAGGTTAGTGTTAGGTTAGGGTTAGTTTAGGTTAGGGTTAGGTTAGTGTTAGTTTAGGGTTAGGTTAGGTTTAGGGTTAGCGGTTAAGGGTTGGGGTTAGGTTTAGGGGTTAGGTTTAGGGGTTTAGGTTAAGGGGTTAGGTTAGGTTAGGTTAGGTTAGGTTAGGTTTAGGGTTAAGGTTAGGTTAGGTTAGTGTTAGGTTAGGTTAGTGTTAGGTTAGGGTAAGTTTAGGTTACGGTTAGGTTAGGTTAGGTTAGGTTAGTGTTAGGTTAGGGTTAGAGTTAGGGTTAAGGTTAGGTTAGGTTATCTTGAATATGCCAATAGCATCTGACTTAAAGTTTGCCAAACATGTTACAGCTGCTATATTTGCCTCTTAAATCAAGTCTTTGGGTTAACTGTACTTGGTTCTCTTTGTGTGGCATCTTCTTACGTTACACTTTGTGTAACAGCATCATCCAAGTTTCTTGCTTGGTCTTCTCTAGGTGCAACCATTTTAAGTGACTCAAGACAACTGGTGACTCATTTCTTCTGGATTGATAACAACAGTGCTAACTGTCATTTTTGATCTCTATTGGATCAGTTTTAGATATGTAAAAATCTGTGTTTGAGCCTTTCTGACTGTGTTAAATAATGCTACGCTTGTATCCACTGTGATAACCGAATCAGCATTTGCCTTGACATTATCAGTGTTTAGTTCCTTTAAATCCGTACAGATTGAGGCTGTAGCCTCTGTGTTTTTGTCCATTGTGTACAGCACACTTTCGGCCTCAACATCACATTCCCGAACCAGAATGAAATCTCGAAATGAAACCGTTTTACTTTTGGATCTGTCCAGTGGCTTTCGATTGGACCGCAGGGCAGACAAATTGTTTCCGAGCTCCGGATTTGTTCAGTAAGTTCACATTGGATGGTGCTGGTTCTTCTATTCTGGTGTAGGTGCCTTGTTTACCATATAAAGGTGAGGTAGAGCAATCATACCCACTGAAAGCCTCGTTGTGATGGAACGGTTCCTCAACAAGGGGCATCGGTCTGCCATGGTTTACCTGCCAGAGAAAGGCAACATTGTTGGTTCATATGTTGAGTTGAGGACTGTGATTTCACCCAAGCAAATAGGACATGGTTAGGTTAGGGTTAGGGTTAGGGTTCTTGTTGATCCTGATACAATATTTCTATTGACCAATTTTAAATCCAAGTCCATTTTAAGGATTGGGAAAGTGGTAGGTTTATGGGTTGGTCTTCGGCAGTTTCCCACTCCTGGTCCCGGAGACCACATAACACTACACATTTAGAATTTCTCCATAAACTAACACACTCCATTCAACTCTGCTCATTAGTAGAGACTCCATGACCTCAATTGTAATCAAGGAGGCTGGCGGTGGGAAGTTGCTGTGCCGCTAGCTGCACCTCCCCAGAGAGTAAGGGCAACAGGCGGGCCACCCACGGTTTGGGAGGCCACCTCCATACCTCAGCTGGCTTCTCGAACAGGTCGAGGAAGTCCTCCGGATCATCATTTGACCCCATCTTCATTAGGGCCACAGGTGGGGTAGACTCTGTGGAGGTTGCAGTGCCAGCCCCCTCCCTGGTGCTCCGGAGCACCTTCCAGTCCTCCGCTTGTGCCTTGAGCAGGACTTGAAAGCGTTGTTCCTGCTACAGGCGTTCCTCTGTGAGGGTTTGATGCTGGTTCTGCTGGATGCTGGGGAGGGTCTTGAAGACTTCTCCCAATGGTGAGGACTCCATAATGGCGTTCTCCTCCAAAGCTGGGTTTGCGGCACCACTGTAAAGGATCTCAGTTCGTGGGCAATGGGGGAGTCGGGAGACAAAGAGTCTCAGTCTCTTTTAATTGTTTAAGTACACACAATCAATGGTAACCATCAATAACCTAAAACAGCTTGTAGATAAATGAAAATGGTCGTCGTGCTTTCTGGTCACTCTCTCTCTTCTGTAACACTTTGCCGTGCCTTTTCATGTCTCCTTCCGCCATCACTATAATGAGAGACAGCTGTTAGAGATAATTACGACCCAGGCGACCAGCCTTACCGCTCTCCCTCTCCCGCAGACCGACACATGATCAAGCCCCCCATGCTACAACTTGTCTAAGGATTGGTTTTGAACTGTTCTTGTCAACTCATTACTCCACTCTGAATTTAGCAGTGTTGGGCAAGTTATTTTGAAACTGAAGTTTCCCCCAAGCTACACGCAAATCAGAACTTAAAGTAGTTAAACTAGAGTCAAGCTGCCCTTTATAGAAAGTAGTTAGCAACACTACAAGCTGCTAACAAAAAGTAGCTAACTACATTGAAGTTATTTAAAAAAGGTATATAACAATGGAATTAAATGATTGAATTCTGAAATCAGAAGTTCAGACAGCAGAATTAAGTAATATTATCTGATGGCTAAATATGTAATTAGGGTTACATTCCCTTACAATGGAAGTGAATGGGGGCCAATCCGTACATGTCAAGATACTCACCATTTCAATAGTATAGCCAAGATGTAAACAATACGAGTGTTAACGTGATTTTAGCATGATAAAATCACTTACTAACCTTTCCTGTGTAAATTTATATCCAATTTTACAACTTGCCATGACAACGTAATGGCGTAAACATTGAAAAACAACAAAATAAACAACTTTACGACTTTTACGTTTTAACAGAATAATTGAAGTAAATTATAAACTTCACATTTCTGCCTTTAAATCCTCCAAATATTGGCCCCATTGACTTCCATTGTAAGTGCCCCACTGTTAGCTCCATTTTTGCTTTTTATTTATTTCATTTTTTTAAGAAAAGGAGGGGCAAGTTAAAATTTCTATTTTGCGTTAATCAACATAATGCCACGAACGCTGTCTATTGAGCTTACCCAGAATATTCCTTTCACTGTTTTCTGTTTTTTGTAATGTAAAGTTATCACTATATTTTGATTTCGGTAATATGATATAGCATTTTGTAGTGTTCTTAGTGTATTTTTTAGTATACATTTATGTTCATTTTAATGGTTTCACCCTATTTGTATAACTTGTGAAAATGTTTTGACATATTTTTTTGGCATTGTGGCAGGGCGGAGGGCGGGGCCGGGTCGTGATTATACACACCCGGTCCCTTATCAGGCTAAATAAGCCTCCGAGAGGGATAAAGGTCGATGGCAGATGGTGGTGCGACGAGAGAGAGATCATTTACGGACATGTCCGTCATGTTTGTTTGTGTCTTTTTAAGTTTATCATTAAAACTATTATTTATATTGTCAAGCCGGTTCTCGCCTCCTCCTTTCCAT
Source organism: Xyrauchen texanus (assembly GCF_025860055.1). Taxonomy (NCBI): domain Eukaryota; kingdom Metazoa; phylum Chordata; class Actinopteri; order Cypriniformes; family Catostomidae; genus Xyrauchen; species Xyrauchen texanus. Next base: position 38,670,430 of record NC_068304.1, on the reverse strand, counting down.
TGAACTCCTTTACATGCATACATTTTGAATATATATTGAATTAACATTAAAGTAGTTAATTTTGTGGTTCTATTGTTTAAGAAAAATGATGTGGCTAAGCTATGGTTACTGTAGTAAAACCAAGGTAAATTAGTAAAAAAGTACCTCACTGTAACCCAGATTTCCTTTTTAATCTTTTAAGAATAGGAGGAACAAGTCAAAATACTTTTGTATTTGTATTGAACCCGTAATTTGACTTCTGGTGGTTCATGGCTTAAGAGAATGGTGGAGTGGTGGTGGTGGCGTAGTGGCTAAAGCACATAACTGGTAATCAGAAGGTTGCTGGTTCGATCCCCACAGCCACCACCATTGTGTGCTTGAGTAAGGCACTTAACTCCAGGTTGCTCCGGGGGGATTCTCCCTGTAATAAGTGCACTGTAAGTTGCTTTGGATAAAAGCATCTGCCAAATGCACAAATGTAAATGTAAGAGAATCAGTGAATCATTTATTTGAACTAGTTTTTGTAGATGAACCGTCTAAACGCACATACTCACTGAAATAAATTGTAGTTTCCAACACTAAATATACTGAGTGAATTGTGTATTTAACCGGTGCATTTACATGCACTGTCCAAAAATACGATTTACTCAAATTATTCGTTTTTTTACAACGCTACATGAGAGAGAGAACGGTTCAGGTGAACATGTTTAATCACCCCCTTTGCGCCATTGCTGCATTCGCAATACAATGTGACAAATGTAGCGTCTTGAGAAAATGAAGCTTGTTACTGGAAAAGCTCATATGAATATATCTTAACTAATGTCACGCTACGCAGAAATGTAATTAAGTTAGTTGCGTCGCTAGTTTTAGTTAGCTGGGGCCAGATTCACGCAAATGTTCCCATATTGGTCCCCATATTAAGAATTAAGCTTTAGAACGATACATTTATATGGTTTGAAGGCTGGAAATAAAAATAACATAAAAGACAAAACAATTATAAACATGTTGTGGTCTAAAATTACATTTCTACATAAACAGTCTTCCTATTCAACATGAAAGAACGCGTCACATTTTGTTCCTCAACGTTTAGTGAATCCGGCCCCTGCTCACCAACACTGGATTTTATGGGTTACTTATGGGTAGGGTAAGAGATGCCAGGCCCCAAATGGACCTTGAGGAACTGAGTAATTACAATGATTATTTAATAATTAGAAGAAAAATCTGAATACAGTTCAGGAGTTATGGCCAAAAATGTCTGATTTTCTTGTTTTGTTCACTGTAGCTCCCCCGATTGGCCGATCGGGACGAGTCCTTGCACCTGAGTAGCTAGCATGAGTACTACCATTCCACCAAGTTTCAAGTCTTTTGGCCTTACGGTTTGTGCTCCAGGATCAGTTTTAGTGACGTTATAGCCTTTTCAGTAATATTGGCCATACCTACTTATTAGGTTTTGGCTTGCCGTTGCAATATTGAATTTATCATTATTAATATTTCTGCACTGGCTTGCTTCCGATCGGGCGAACAGCCTGGGACCAGTGGCATGTCCGCGATTCTTTGCCAGGGGTGGCAAATTGGTGACAAGAGTAGAGTAAGGGGTGATCTGTATTAACTTCGTCTGACTGGGTGGGGTGTTATAATGGACCACACGTGACATGGACGAGTTAACCATCTAAGTGTTGCGTACCATCTCAAGGACGCAAGCGGGTCCGAGTTGGGGTGGCAAAGCTCATTTTTAGCCACCCTTCTGGCCACGCCCCTGCCTGGGACTGGTTCAAAAATCCAGTGTGGCATAAATTTAGTCTGAGATATACACTTTGTTTTGTCTTAAAACAAGGACACTGAGTGAAAATTCAGTTTTATGTCTATGCATCATCATGATGACCTGTGAGACAATTTGTTTATTTGTTATTTGTTGGAGTTGTTGCATACTTCCAATAAAGGTGGTTGAGATTTATTCCAGAGATTTTATTTAGATATTTTAGTACCTGACTGGCCTCTCTGAAGAACTTCCACATGTATTGTAGCTTTTACAATGTCCCCTGATGCCAGGTCAGTGACTATAACCCGCAACAGAAATCTCAATTGTCTTATTTCATTATTTAGTTATTTATTTTACATGAGGACAACTTGTTCGCCGCCTTCAGTGTAGCTTAGATGCCATACCTCTGGGATGTATTTGTGGTTAGGGTGTAGCTGGTTGCTTCTAGCGATGAGAAGTCCCTCTTGTGTAATGTAAAAGAGCTGAGAGGTGTTGTGTTCAGAGCTTAGAGGATATTGCAGTCTGGGATTGAAGCCCTTTAGCCCAAACACACATGCAAATAAGCAAACTGTTGAATAGCAACATTAATCTATCTTTTGCAATAAGTGTTAAACCAGTGCAAGTGTTGACACTACTGCTGTGTGGTTGCATGGAATGCATGCATTTTTTTTAAATGTTGTGATTTTGTTGAGTCACGTACATCTGTGAAGTCCTGAGCTGTAGCCTCCAGTATAAGTAAATTGTTGGCATAGGTCATGACAAGGGAGGCGGGGCTTGTGAGAGTAAAGTAAAGTCTGCCACAATAATTATATCACCTAATTGTGATCATTTGATTTAACTTGTTAAACTCGTGCATTTTTTGGCTGCTACCTGCAATATTTCACACTCAAATTTAAAAGCATACCCCCCCCACAAATAAAAAAAGTCTCAAATTAATCATAAATAATTTAACATGTGTCCAAAAATGTATGATGAACAATTTTGTTTTCAGTCCAACTATGTAAGAATGTGCTTCTGCTCACTCTATTTCACAAGAGTTTTATTTAATTTCACTACTCACTATTCATGGCAGCAAGCACAAGGAATGAATACGAGTGAGTGAGTGGGTAGATTTAAACAAGCATTCTTTTTGTGTACAAAATGTTTCCTGTCAAAACGTCCTAAGACTTGCATTTAGCCCAGCAGGTGTGCTTCTTATTAGGTTGTGCTACCAATGCTGTATTCGCATAGTTTTCTTTTTCAAGAAGATTTACCTCGAGACAATATCCTAGAGACAAGTTTTTTTTTGGACATAGAGACATGAGTGAGTGAGTGAGTGAGTGAGTGAGTGAGTGAGTGAGTGTGTGTGAGAGAGTGAGTGAGTGAGTGAGTGTGTGTGAGAGAGTGAGTGAGTGAAAGGTTGTGTGTGTGGAGTGAGTGAGTGAGTGAGTGAGTGAGTGAGTGAGTGAAAGGTTGTGTGTGTG
>NC_068304.1:38662229-38664729 GCF_025860055.1 Xyrauchen texanus | reverse complement strand
GTGAGTGAGTGTGAGTGAGTGAGAATGTGAGTGTGTGTGTGAGTGAGTGAGTGAGTGAGTGAGTGCGTGAGTGAGTGAGTGAGTGAGTGAGTGAGTGAGTGAGTGAGTGAGAGGTTGTGAGTGAGTGTGTGTGTGTGTGTGAGTGAGTGAGTGAGTGAGTGAAAGGTTGTGAGTGAGTGTGTGTGTGTGTGTGAGTGAGTGAGTGAGTGTGTGTGTGAGTGAAAGAGTGAGTGAGTGAGTGAGAGGTTGTGAGTGAGAGAGTGAGTGAGTGAGTGAGTGAGTGAGTGAGTGAGTGAGAGGTTGTGAGTGAGAGAGTGAGTGAGTGAGTGAGTGAGTGAGTGAGTGAGTGAGTGAGTGAGTGAGTGTGTGAGTGAAAGTGTGAGTGAGTGAGTGAGAGGTTGTGAGTGAGAGAGTGAGTGAGTGAGTGAGTGAGTGAGTGAGTGAAAGAGTGAGTGAGTGAAAGGTTGTGAGTGAGTGAGTGTGTGTGTGTGTGTGTGTGTGTGTGTGTGTGTGTGAGAGAGAGAGAGAGAGAGAGAGAGACTTGCCTATAAGCCTCTCTGTGCATATCTGTGTCTGGGGCAATCATAGAGCATTCTGGGGATTAATGTTAAAACTCACTGGATCTGAGCCAAGTCGAGCGGGCCAGCGAGTGAGTCAGCAGTTTAACAAGTGAAACATCACATCTGGGTCTAAACCACTAGGATCGCTTCATTCCTTTGTGTTGATCAATTAAATAACAGTATTCTAATATTCTTTAAGCTCAGGGGTAGTTGTCACACTATTTACTCCAGTGAATATTTGCCTTTGTAGATTTATTTTTGGAAGTCAAGTTCAGTATAGACACATACTTTGATGTCTTGCCTACAAAAACATTATGAAACATTTCACAGTTTATTGCTTAGATAATAGATATGGTTAATTTAAGGTATTGATCCATATTCTGCTGGGGCATGTCGTCACACTAAATTGGGTAATTTGTCAAAATAGAAACCTGCTGATTGTTGACAGTGACCTTAACACTTCTAAAAAAATCAAATAAAAAATAACACTTACTGACTTCACACAAACATCAAATTACAGATTTATTTGTATTTGCATAAAGTCTTGAGGGGTTGTTTTGAGTTGGGAGAGATCTGTGATTTAATAGTCTAAATGTAATAGAAATGTCTGTCAGCTCATATCAGATCAACATATTTCTACTCAGCAAAGATGGAGAGAAAGAAAAATAAAGTGAATAATTGTCTCTATACTGCCATTGCTTTTGGACATGCACTATAGTTAACTACCTTACAATGCTTATAATATACAACTGAACATATTGTATTACAGTGTACATCACTGTATCATGGTAACACCACAATGCTTTCCGATAAGTGTAGAAATGTCATGAAGTGTGATTTCATGTTTTTATTATTAATGTAACAACAACAACAGTAATAATATTAATAACAATCATACAATTATGATATAACCATTTAAATGATCAATATTAAAAATCATAAATATTAATGTAAAATCAATAATAATAATAAAATGTAGGCATATTATTATTATTATTATTATTATTATTATTATTATTATATGACCATATAAATGATCAATATTATAAATCATAATAATGTATGTAATATTATTATTAATAATAATAATAATAAATTTAGGCATATTATTATTATTATTATTATTATTATTATTATATGACCATATAAATTATCAATATTATAAATCATAATAATGTATGTACTATTAATAATAATAATAATAATACAATTTAGGCATATTATTGTTATTATTATTATTATATGACCATATAAATGATCAATATTATAAATAATGAAAATGTATGTAATATTAATAATAATAATAATAAATTTAGGTATATTATTATTATTATTATTATTATTATTATATGACCATATAAATGATAAATATTATAAATCATAATAATGCATGTAAAATCAATAATAATAATAAATTTAGGTATATTATTATTATTATTATTATTATTATTATTATTATATGACCATATAAATGATCAATATTATAAATCATAATAATGCATGTAAAATCAATAATAATAATAATAATAATAATAAAATTAAGGCATATTATTATTATTATTATTATTATTATTATTAAATGACCATATAAATTATGAACATAATAAATCATAATAATAATACATGTACTAAAATTAAGAACCACAAAAATAATAATAATGCAACTTATGACTATTATTATTACTATTATAGAATATACAGTATATTATAAAAATCATAATAATAAACAATTATAACAATTTTAATAATAAAAAAATAATAATACTAGTATAACAATTTTTTAAAATGGCATGTTACTGAAAGTTATTCAAGTGTGCTTTATTTGTTAATGAAATTTGTGTATTTCCCCAATTTTAGGAGTCCAGCAGTCCGGAAATCCGGAAGTCAGGTCTGTGAGTCTGAAGAGTCTCTGCGGTGGCTCCAGAGGAGGATCTTCAGGG
>NC_068304.1:38609729-38657229 GCF_025860055.1 Xyrauchen texanus | reverse complement strand
AGACAATAAGAATATGAATAAGAGTCATGTGTTTGGGAATCAGACTACACTGATTGCACAGTATGTTTCGCACCGTAGATTCAAAAGAACCGGCTCATAAGAGTCCATTTATTCGGGAATCGAGCTACACTGGTTGCCCAGTATGTTTCATGCTGTAGATTCAAATTAACCTGTTTATAAGAGTCATTTGTTCAGGAATCGGGTTACACTGTTCGTGCTGTAGATTCAAAAGAACCGGCTCATAAGAGTAATTTCTCGGGAATCAGACTACACTGGTTTCACACTGTAGATTCAAACGAATGGGTTCATAAGAGTCATGTTTTCGGGAATCGGACTACAATGTTGCACTTTATGTTTTATGCTTTAGATTCAAATGAACTGCTCATAAGAGTCATTTGTTTGGGAATCGGTAGATGTAGATTCAAAAGAACCAGCTGATATTTATTTGGGAATCAGGCTACACCGGTCACACCTTATGTTTGATGCTGTAGATTCATTTGAACCTGTTCATTACTGTATTAGTTCGGGAATCAGACTAAACTTCGGTTAACGGAATCGAAAGTTATGAAAATCATTAGGATTGATCGCGGAGCGATCACAGTTTCCAACCCTATCCTTTACTCGATCATCTCAGATACGATTTATACCTCACTTTGTGTGGCTTGTTTGAGGAGAGATATACTGTTTCTCTTTTCTAAGCAATCAGACTTACAATTACCAGCTGGCGGGACCCAAACTAGGGACCAAGGAGACTTTGGGGTAGATTTTTGACTTGGCTAAGTAAGCAACCAGCTAGCAATGCTGAAGTGGCTCTGAAACACCTTATAGCAACACCCTGGCAACCACCTTTTACACTGTTGTGTCATGTCATAATATTAATGATGTCCTAACTGATGTCATTCTCTCCTCAGTAATCAACCTCTTGGAGGCTCTTAAAGTCACTAGGCCTCGTCGAGGGGTTTCCAGCGTCAAAGGCCGTGACCCAGAAACACCAGCTTGGCGGTTCCGGTCCAGCACGTCTCATCTCACACTTCCACAGGATTTATCGCAGCACCTCCTGTCCACCTCACAGGGTGTGCTGGGTTTGCACCTGGTGGGCCGCCAGACCAAGGCTTTGGAGGCCACCCTGATCTCCTTCGCCTCTCCATCTGACCCGCAACAAGACCGACGCCCCCTGCTGGAGCTCACCTCTAACACCCGCGCCAACTGGCTGCAGCTGGAGTTCAGGCCAGCGAAAGGCCTACGACCACAGGTGGTGAAGTTTCCGGGTGGAAGTCCGTTCACGGGTGGTGGTTGGGTGAGAATGGCTCTGAGTGTGGAGCCCAGGCAAGTGCTGCTGTTTGTGGAATGCCAGGAGGCCGTGGTGCTCAAGCTGAAAGAAGGAGGTCTAATTCTGACTCTGGATTTCCCACCTGATCTGCAGGTTACGTTCTCCAGCACTGCAGGAAATAAAGACAGCAAGTTCATTGTGAGTTTATAAATACAAACACACTCTCATACATCCAAACATATCTAAGTGGCAATTATTGTTAAGGTTCTTTGAAACTGTACATTTTTCCCCTGACGTGATTTATTGCCCGTATTCCGCGGTTACCCCACTTCACATTCAAGACATGCCGGAGCTCAATGAGATTGCAGTCAGCTCAAGGGAGGCCAGAGAGGTGAATCTTTATCCCTCTGAATCTTTATCCACTAGTGTCGCTGTTTGGCAGAGTTACATTAGAAACATGACTGCTATCTAGTCACAAACAAAAGACATAAACACATTTTTGAGGAGGCATTGCCTCCCTTAGAGAAAACGCCACTGAGTTCACAACGCAAGATTTAAGGTAGTTATACATTTGAATTGGTTTATTTTCATGACCTGTCCAAAAGAACCAGTTCAATGATTTGGTATTCCCAGCCAGGGATTGAGTTAACGAAAAATACTCCTAGTCCTTCGAAGGGGGCCTAGGTTGCTCATCTAGTATTGACGTTGACTACCACACCTGGAGTCGTGAGTTCGAATCCAGGGCGTGCTGAGTGACTCCAGCCAGGTCTCCTAAGCAACCAAATTGGCCCGGTTGCTAGGGAGGGTAGAGTCACATGGGGTAACTTCCTTGTGGTCGCAATAAGCTGTTCTCGCTCTCAATGGGACGTGTGGTAAGTTGTGCCTGGATCGTGGAGAGTAGCATGAGCCTCCACATGCTGCGAGTCTCCGCGGTGTCATGCACAACGAGTCACGTGATAAGTTGCGTGGATTGACGGTCTCAGAAGCGGAGGCAACTGAGACTTGTCCTCCGCCACCCGGATTGAGGTGAGTAACCGCGCCACCACAAGGACCTACAAAGTAGTGGGAATTGGGCATTCCAAATTGGGAGGAAATGGGATTAAAACAGAAAATGCTGTCCATCATCTTGACAGATTAAAAAAAGAGAGGGAACATTTTAACATCACTCACTCGCACACTGTGCCTTGTTTATTTTAGTCAATTAGATCACAAGATGTGGACAGGCACCATTGCCATTTACACCTGGTCATATGCGTCTCTTTTGACCACATGTGTTGAGATTTTGAGAGCTGATTTCACGACAGCATAGCTCAATTATTACGTTTGTGTGTTACTGCTAAAGCGCTGTGGCAGGGCGAGGGCGGGCTGGGTCGTTATCCTACACACCGGTCCCGTATTAGGCCTCCGTGAGGGTTAAAGGTCGACTGCAGGGGATCGTGCGGGAGAGAGAGATCGTTTACGGACATGTCCATCATGTGTGTGTTTATGTTGTCTTTTAAGTTTCTCATAAAAATATAATTTATATTGAAAAGCCGGTTCTCGCCTCCTCCTTTCCATTGGTCACTTTACATTGGTGCCGAAACCCGGGAAGGAGGAGGGATGCCCATCGCAGAGTCCTCGACACTGCCGTCCACCCTGGGGAGCGCCGCTGCCATCTGCCGGGTGATGGAGTAGCCCGACCAACCGGATGCGGTGAACAGCCGCCGTCCGCGGGGCGAGTGGAGACTGGATTCCCCGACCTCCTGGAGCGATGGAGCCGCTGCCAGGGGCGGAGGAGTGCCCTGCCGTCCCCCAGAAACTTGGAGGGGTCGAGTGAAGACCTCCGTCCGCGAGGGGAGGAGGGAAGTAACTCCCCGATCGCCTGGAGCGGTAGGGCCGCTGCCAGGGGCGGTGGAATGTCCCCAGGTGCCGCCAGAAAAGCGGAGGGGCGTTCTGTCCACTGGGGGTCGGAGATTTGACTCCGGTCTACGCGGAGAGGAGCGGCTGTCGTCCGCCAGAGAGTGTGGAGGAGTGTTCGAGCACCACGCAACGGTACATCAGAGAACCGGCTTGACAATATAAATCATGGTTTAATGATAAACTTAAAAGACAAAATAAACACACACATGACGGACATGTCCATAAACGATCTCTCTCTCCCGCACGATTCCCTGCAGTCGACCTTTAACCCTCACGGAGGCATAATTAGCCTAATACGGAACCGGGTGTGTAGGATAACGACCCGGCCCCGCCCTCCGCCCTGCCACAAGCGCAAAAGGAAAGTGTGGAAAAAGTGGCTCATTTTTCTGCCAATTATAAGTGCAAACATGATGTTTAAAGCAAAATTGTCAGTTATTTTAGTGCAGTGCCTACGTTAACTGGGATTCAGATGTTTATGCTTCTCATCTGTGTCACTTTTAAAAGTCTGTTAAGTTTTTACATTTCAGTTAGGATGGTTATTTCCTTATAAAGCTGCATGTAACCAGCAAAATTTACATTAAAATAAAAAAAAGTCAAATATCCACAATATTGTCGTCTATGCAACCTTAAGTTGATTGTTGAGACAACTGGCGCCATTGGTTTATACGACCTACTTAGACTTATGATGCTTTTGGGAAACGCAGGCAGCCCTGGTCTCTTACTACCCAAGTTGCTCTAGATCAGGGGTGCCCAATACGTCTACCAGTCGATCGCAAAGGCATGCTGGTAGATCACACAAAATTTAAATGTACTTTCGTTAAATTTTAATACAAATACATATACTGTCTTTCCATCTTTTAGTTTCTGTCTGACTTGCACTTGACGAGTAAATATTGACCACGCGATGTTTTGTTTATTCAGTTGCCATGACAACTAGGTTTGCGCATACACAGCGCGCGAAATTGCGATGCTGCATCGCAATTTCGCGCGCTGAGTATGCGCAAACCTAGTTGTCATGGCAAGTAAATAAACAAAACCTCTCCTGGTTAATATTTACTCGTCATCAGAATAAGGTAAATGCCCTGGCTATTGTGCTGTAGGTGTTTTGGGCTTAGTGTTAAAACTGAATGATATCAACATTGAACATTATTATATATGTTTTATAAATTAGAAGATGCAGTAGTCCCAACAAGCATTTTCTTATTTTAAATGTTTTTTAGTTGCTAGATCTTTTTGAGTTGGTCATTTAAAAGTAGATCATCACACAAAAAGTGTGGGCACCCCTGAGCTAGATCCTGTTATACACATTTATAATAAAGCTCATCAAATACTATTTGTACTCTCTCTTTACACTGATCATTGTTTGGAACAAGAAAACTCAAATACACTAAATTTGGAAAAGTATTGCATCTTATTTGCAATGAAAGTATATTAAAAATGGATTAATTCCACCTGAAATTTGCACTTTTTGCCTGCATATACTCAAGCAAGACAATCAAGTATTACAAGATCAATCACTAACTAATTAAATCCTGTACTGAGTTTTAAGAATAATTATGGTGAACATTCATGTTTTTCATCATTTCACTGTAATCTGTTTATTTCCTCAAAAGTCCATTAAAAATCAGATCCCTGAATTGAGCCTAGAAAACATTGTTTTTACGTTTTAAACTCTTTTTTTATAATATTCAAAGAAAAACAAGACTTATTTCTAAAAGAGAATCCCAACCTCACTCTCAGCTTTCTCACCAAATTATCAATGGGTGGATTAAATGTCAGACTATTATCAAATAAAATACCTAAATATTTAAAAGTGGACACAATCTCAATTTCATCCTCTTGAACAGTTTTTATTGGAATTAGTAAAAATCATAAATTTGGTTTTGTCTGGGTTTAAACCCAATTTTAAATATTGAAGTTGGGTTTCACAACAATAAGCAACAATAACATCAGCATAAAAATTACAATTTACGTCATGAAAATTGTGTTAACATAAATAATAAACAATAGGGGACCCAACACTGAGCCTTGTGGGACTCCTTTACAAAAAGATAAAACATCTGAAAAAAGTCCCTCAGATTGAACACACTGTGTACGTCCTGCTAGATAATTATTAAACCATCCAACTGCTTGATCAGACAATGCAATCTTAGTCACTCTTTGTAGTATTACGTTGTGATCCACTGTATCAAAAGCTTTAGACAGATCTATAAAAAGAGCAGCACAATGTTGCTTTTTTTAGACAATGAATAATATCATTCACTGTCTTTGTTATTGTTACTATGATGCCTTTTAAAACCAGACTGAATATAATTTGAAAGAGCACAGCTTTCCAAATACCCGTTTAGTTGTTACCTATCAAGGTCTCCAGGATCTTAGCTAGAATTACAGATTTACTGTTGGTCTATAACTGTTCATAAGTGAGAGCTCACCGCCTTTTAACAGTGGACATACAAATGCCTTTTTCCAAATTCTTGGAATTGTATTACTGATCAAAGTAAGATTAGAAAGATAAGTCAATGGTTCTGCAATATAATCTGCAGAGAGTTTTAAAAGAAGGATCCACGCTCACCGGACCTGCTGGTTTTTAAGGTTAAGATATTTAATTGCTTTATGCACCTCACCAATTGACAAGGCTACAAAATTAAACTTAGACTTAGTGTTCTTAATAAAATATGACAAATGTGAGTTTTGTGATGCTACACCACTACTCGTTGGAAAATTAAGCTTAAGTTAGTTAGTTAAAATTAAGTTAGCAGTGTCGCTACTTATAGAAAACTAATCCCCAACACTGATATTTTTGAAATGGCACTTTTAAGTTTGGCTAAAGTGCCCAAATACTTATTGGGGCCACTGACTGTATATACAGTATATGATGAACAGAGAGCAAAGATTGGTCGAACAAGGAGCAGTTAAGTAAGTTGATCCAGGAACATGTACTTTTGTAAATCACATTAATCTGATACACACACATTGGCAAATTCCATGTGCATGTTCATGAATGTGTGTTTATTAGGTTGGGTGTAATGCTAAAAAAAAACAGGAAATTTAGAGAACGTATAGAGCTCAATATTTCAGAGAATAAAACCAGCACATAAACACTACATCAAACAATCCAGACACTTTTTTCTTTGTCTGCAGGATAATCAACAAACATTTAAATGAAATAAATTGTTAATCTTATAAATCTATTTGACTTATATTAAATGGTAAATTGTCTGCACTTATATAGCTCCTTTTTAATCTTAGCGGTATTCAAAGCGATTTAAACTGTGACTCATACACACACACACACACACACACACACACACACACACACACACACACACACACACACACACACACACACACACACATGTTGTGTTTCCATGTTTTATGGGGACTTTCCATAGACATAATGGTTTTTATACTGTACAAACTTTATATTCTATCCCCTAAACCTAACCCTACCCCTAAACCTAACCCTCACAGAAAACTTTCTGCATTTTTACATTTTCAAAAAACATAATTTAGTATGATTTATAAGCTGTTTTCCTCATGGGGACCGACAAAATGTCCCCACAAGGTCAAACGTTTCGGGTTTTACTATCCTTATGGGGACATTTGGTCCCCACAAAGTGATAAATACAAGCTCACACACACACACACACACACACACACACACACACACACACACACACACACACACATGTTGTGTTTCCATGTTTTATGGGGACTTTCCATAGACATAATGGTTTTTATACTGTACAAACTTTATATTCTATCCCCTAAACCTAACCCTACCCCTAAACCTAACCCTCACAGAAAACTTTCTGCATTTTTACATTTTCAAAAAACATAATTTAGTGTGATTTATAAGCTGTTTTCCTCATGGGGACCGACAAAATGTCCCCACAAGGTCAAACGCTTGGGTTTTACTATCCTTATGGGGACATTTGGTCCCCACAAAGTGATAAATACAAGCTCACACACACACACACACACACACACACACACACACACACACACACACACACACACACACACACACATGTTGTGTTTCCATGTTTTATGGGGACTTTCCATAGACATAATGGTTTTTATACTGTACAAACTTTATACTCTATCCCCTAAACCTAACCCTACCCCTAAACCTAACCCTCACAGAAAACTTTCTGCATTTTTACATTTTCAAAAAACATCATTTAGTATGATTTATAAGCTGTTTTCCTCATGGGGACTGACAAAATGTCCCCACAAGGTCAAAAATTTCAGGTTTTACTATCCTTACGGGGACATTTGGTACCCACAAAGTGATAAATACACGCTCACACACACACACACACACACACACACACACACACACACCAATGACAGAAGAGCTGCCAGGCAAGGCACTAGCCTGCCATTGGGAGCAACTTGGGGTTCAGTGTCTTGCCCAAGGACATTTCGACATGTGGAGTCGTGTGGGCCGAGAATCAAACCACCAATCCTGCGATTAGTGGCCGACCCGCTCTACCACCTGAGCAACAGCCGCCTTATTAGGCAATAGAGGTAGACTGATATATCGTTTTTACCGATTAATCGGTGCTGATATTTGCTTTTTGACACTATCGGTTATTGGCAAATATCTATTTCAATAGCTCCCGATAGTTCTTTTTTTTTTAATAATGTATTTATTTATGTTGCATTGTAACACAGCCAAGTCGCCATCATTTTAAAATAAGAGTCCCTGGTATATTTCAAGCTTTTTTGAAGTTAAATGTTTCTCTGTTATGCACTAAATCTTTTTGATTATTTATTTTAGAATCTTGTAGCTTCAATGTATGTGCCCTTCACAGTAAATAAAGTAAAAAATATTTGTTATCATTATATAAACAGATTTTTTTAAACGATTGGCCCATTAATCGGTTATCAGCCTTTAGTTATCAGTATCTGCAAAATCCACTATCTGTTGATCTCTATTAGGCAACACAACTGACTATTGTTATAATAATATTTGTTACATTGTAAACTACAGTAACTGTATTTTACTGTGTTGCCATGGCGATGTGAATATAAACATACATATATATATATATATGTTTACAGCTGTGTTACAGTAAAGACAGCAGTTTATAGGGTCGACTGTTCTTGTGAGAGACTTGAGTTACATTGTTACCCTTGATTATTTTTACAATCACACTGACAGGTTGCCATGGTTACACAGTTCATTGTTGCCATGGTCACAGAATGAACTCTACATGTTTTCTTATCATTTCAGGGTCTTTGGCAGACTGCTGAACTCTCCACAAGGGCGTTTGAGAGGCGTCCATGGTTCTGTGGCAATGTAACAGGCACGAAATCAATAACAAGCATTTATCAATAACAAGCATCTGAACTAAATATTCGCCTGAACTTGCAAAACATGCAGAATTTGAACTGTACGACCTCAGCAAATCTGCAAAGGAATGTTTTGCCAGTACACTGAGCTGTGACAGATAGTGATATTTTATCTTTTATCTTTTAACATGAAATTAGACTCCCTCCCTCACTCGGTTCTAAAACAAGATCCTGTCCAGCCCACCGGTCCGCCTCTGTCAGCCGTCTCTGACCTGGATGTGATGCAGGACCAGGGAGAGAACCATGGAGGAGGAGCAGAATTAAGCATCCCCGGGTATCCCATTGACTTACATATTGGCCGACTGGAGAACAAACTGCATAGCGTCAACACCATGCTGGACATGCTCAAGAAACAGGTAGATGGAGAACTTATTGCTGATAACAAATGATGTTTGTACCATAAGTAGCTGCATAATGCGGCGGCTCATTTTAGCTCATCGTGGCCCATTCGGCCCGCTCGGTTCTCTCAATGGCCAGTCCGCCCCTGATCGACCCCAAAATACGTCTGCCCACCGGGAAAATGCCCGGTATGCCAGATTACCAGTCCAGCCCTGATAAGTAGTTAGTTACAGTTTATCACAATTAAATGACAATCTCCCCACTAGAGGTCATCTTACTCTTTGTTGCAATGTTGCATTATATTCAAAATATTACTTGCAGACTAAGCAGAAATGTAAATGAAAATACTATTACTACCTATAGAGTCCAAGATATCTTTGATCTTAACAGTCCTAGTCAAATTTAACTAAATGGTTGTCACTGCTGAATAATGTCTGGTAGCGACTAAATACGTATCTAATGATTAAGTACTACTCATTTTTAATCTATAAGAACTAGCAAAATTGTAAAAGATACCTGTCATATGTCTATTTTAATACGTACTTAAAAATAGGTACTATCAGCTTAAAAAAATCAAAACTAGTAATTTTTGATGAATAAATGTTAAAAGAAATTTTTTCAAATTTTTGATTTGAGAGATTATTTATCAATTTAAAGGAATATTCTGGGTTCAGTACAAGTTGAGCTCAATTGACAGAATGTTTGGCATCATGTTGATTACCACAAAAATAAATTTTGGCTCATTCCTCCTTTTCTTTAAAAAAAGCAAAAATCGAGGTCACAGTGAGGCACTTACGATGGAGGTCAATGGGCCAATTTTTGGAGGGTTTAAAGGCAGAAATGTGAAGCTTATCATTTTATAAAAGCATTCTTCTGTTAAACTCATGTATTATTTGAGCTGTAACATTTTTACAGTCATTTTAGTGTTTTATGGTTTGTTGACATTTTATCATAATGGCAATGTATTAGTAATATTGGCTATAACTTTACACAGACAAAGATAGTAAGTGATTTTATCACACTAAAATCATGTTTAAACGCATACTGTTTACGTCCTGTGACATACATTTGCAACTGAGTATTTTAATGTTTACGGATTGCTCCCATTCGAAGGATTTTTGAGGCAATCAACATGCTGACGATTGTGCTTAAAGGTGCTGAAAGTGATTTTAGGGTTCTGGAATTTACACGAGCCTTTGAAATAGCCACGCCCTCTTTTACAAAACCTCGCCTTCCAAAGATAACGTTGAGACCGAAGCCGAACAGTAGAACAGCATCGTGTGTTCCCATGGCTGTCAAACACAGCAGTAGCACAATAGAGCACCACAGTCTGGATCAGGAAGTAAAATCCCATTTTTTAATTTTGCCATAGAAGAATTGATTTCAACAATAACTTCTTTCATAACATTTCAAGACTGATCTACACTGGCGGCCAAAAGTTTGGATTAATGTACAGATTTTGCTGTTCCGGAAGGAAATTGGTATTTTAATTCACCAAAGTGGCATTCAAATGATCACAATGTATATTCAGGACATTACTGATGTAAAAAAACAACACAATCACTATTTGAAAAAGTCATTTTTGATCAAATCTAGACAGCAGCAGCATCACTCCAACACCTTATCCTTGAGTAATCATGATAAATTGATCATTTGGTGCTAGAAAATCACTTGCCATTATATCAAACACAGCTGAAAGATATTTGGTTCATTAAATGAAGCTGAACATTGTCTTTGTGTTTGTTTTTGAGTTGCTACAGTATGTAATATATCGGCATGTCTTAAGGTCAACATTAGGTCAAAAATGGCAAAAAAGAAACCGCTTTTTCTAGAAACTCGTCAGTCAATCATTGTTTTGAGGAATGAAGGCGATAAAATGCTTGAAATGGCCAAAAAAAACTGCAGATTTCATCCAAAGGTGTCACTAAGTCTAAAGACAAAGCACAACTGTCTCTAACAAGGACAGAAAGAGATGTGGAAGACCAGATGTGCAACTAAACAAGAGGATAAGTACATCAGAGTCTCTAGTTTGAGAAATAGACGCCTCACATGTCCTCCGCTGACAGCTTCATTGAATTCTACCCGCTCAACACCAGTTTCATGTACAACAGTAAAGAAAAGACTCAGGAGGACTTATGGGAAGAATTGCAAAGAAAAAGTCACTTTTGAAACAGAAAAACAAAAAGAAAAGGTTCGAGTGAGGAAAGAAACACAGACATTGGACAACAGATAATTGGAAAAGAGTGTTACGGATCTGAACTCCGTTGAGCTTTTGTGGGATCAGCTAGACTGTGAGGTGCGTGAGAAGTGCCCGACAAGACAGACACATCTATGGCAAGTGCTACAGGAAGTGTGGGGTGAAAGGTCAAGTGCTACAGGAAGTGTGGGGTGAAAGGTCACCTGAGTATCTGGACAAACTGACCGCTGGAATAACAAGGATCTGTAAAGCTGTCATCGCTGCACATGGAGGATTTTTTGATGAGAACTCTTTGAAGTAGTTTAAGAAGTGCTGAACATTTTTTTTTTTTCAAATTGTAATAGTAATATTTCACATTATTAATGTCCTGATATACATTGTGATCAGCTGAATGTCACTTTGGTGAATAAAAGTACCAATTTCCTTCCGTAAGAGCAAAATCTGTACATTATTCCAAACTTATGGCCGCCAGTGTACCTTGAGTTCTGAGGTTGTTTATTGATGGTATATGCTTCTGTTGAAGCCAAATTAATTGTTGAAATAGCATGTTTGATAAACAACTACATTACCCATGGTACAGCAGAGAACGGTTCACCAATCAGATATCATCTGCACAATTTGCCTCGGTGTAACCGCCCACTGTGAGTACATAATCGAGTCGGTCTCCCTTTCCCTTAAACTACTTATGCAAATGTACATATTGGAATATTTTGCAATAAACTTGATATACTTAGAATCAACAACCTAAAATCAATGATATATTCCATTCGTTTTTATTCAATTATATAATTCGCAATGCTTTTTGGGATTGTAGTTTGTACCCTCGTAAAAAAAAGATGGGCATCTTCACCGCCTTGTAGTAAATTGTGCATTTATATAGACTCAATAAGTGCCTGAGAAAATACTGTCAAGCAGTTCAATGGAAAGGAGGAAGCGAGAACCAGCTTAACAATATAAACAACATTTAATCAAATAAAAGACACACACAAACACACGTGCAACTGCCCGTAAGCGTTCTCTCGCTGTCGCACCACCGTCCATGAGTCGGCCTTTATCCCTCTCGGAGGCTTGATTAGCCTAATAAGGCACCTGGAGTGTAAAATAACTTTTTGGTCAGGTATTTAATGTTTAGTGAAATACCCTTGCATTTAAGGGTTAAACATATTTTTTAAATGATCCTTTCTGACGGGTTCGTGTTTAGAACGCTCACCTGCAGGCACGAGTCGAGAACTTGGAAACCTGCGAGTGTGTGAGGCGGGAGTGTGTTTGGGAAGGCCGTCAGATGGAGGAGGGCTCTCGTTGGTCGCCTGACAGTCGCACCGTGTGTTCGTGCACCAATGGGAAGGTGCAGTGTGACCGCTCAAGTGGTGAGTAACCTCCAGTACACACTATAAATACATCATACAAATGAACTAGCCAACTGGTTTTAAAGCAGAAGTGTATGACCTAACACGTTGTCGGCTTGTTTGGTTTTTTTCTCCCGAATTTGGAATGCCCAATTCCCAATGCGCTCTAAGTCCTCGCGGTGTTGTAGTGAATCGCCTCAATCCGGGTGGTGGAGGACAAATCTGCCTCCACGGCTGAGACCATCAATACGCATCTTATCACGTGACTTGTTGAGCGCGTTACCATGGAGACTTAGCGCGTGTGGAGGCTTCACTCTACTCTCCGCGGCATCCACGCACAACTCACCACGCGCCCCACCGAGAGCGAGAACCACATTATAGCGACCACTAGGAGGTTACCCCATGTGACTCTAACCTCCCTAGCAACCGAGCCAATTTGGTTGCTTAGGAGACCTGACTGGAGTCACTCACTTTGTCAACTTGTTAAACATAATCAGTGTAAACGCACTTACTGGCTCAAAAATGCCATGATTTTGGTGAGGGATCTGTTTGGCCGACCAATAAGTATAGCTTGACCAATCAATATCTTGATTAAATATATTAAAATGGTTCATTTGGGCCAACACAGGTGTGTTGACTTAGGCAACTTATCATTATGCGAGTGTAAGAATGACCTATCAGTGGTATCATACGATAAAACCAAGATACTGTATATAGTTGAGACCAGAGCTACTGTAGTTGTCACAAGGGCTTAATCTCAGTATCAATGAGATTTTGATTTGATTTGTAATCAAAAGTCCAATTGTGCAAATATATGTTTCTGCTTAACCCTTTCAGATTTTTACCGAAAGGGTTAAATGAGTTCTAAGGACAAATATTTTTAATGCAAGCCAGGCCTCATGCCATCCCAGATCTGCTGAAAGAAGTTTGTTTGAAATCTTTGTAAATTTATAAAAAAAGAATAGGCACACCTATTTTTGGGCAGTTTCTCCCATTCTTCTTTGCAGGACCTCTCAAGCTCCATCAGGTTGGATGGGGGAGCGTTGGTGCACAGCCATTTTCAGATCTCTCCAGAGATGTTCAATCGGGTTCAAGTCTGGGCTCTGGCTGGGCCACTCAAGGACATGCACAGAGTTGTCCCGTAGCCACTCCTTCGTTATCTTGGCTGTGTGCTTAGTGTCGTTGTCCTGTTGGAAGATGAACCTTTGCCCCAGTCTGAGGTCCAGAGCGCTCTGGAGCAGGTTTTCATCAAGGATGTCTCTCTACATTGCTGCATTCATCTTTCCCTTGATCCTGACTAGTCTCCCAGTTCCTGCTGCTGAAACATCCCCACAGCATGATGCTGCCACCACCATGCTTCAATGTAGGGATGGTATTGGCCAGGTGATGAGCGGTCCCTGGTTTCCTCCAGACGTGACGCTTGCCGTTCAGGCCAAAGAGTTCAATATTTGTTTCATCAGACCAGATAATTTAGTTTCTCATGGTCTGAGTGTCCTTCAGGTGCTTTTTGGCAAACTCCAGGTGGGCTGTCATGAGACTCTTACTGAGGAGTGGCCTCCGTCTGGCCACTCTACCATACAGGCCTGATTGGTGGAGTGCTGCAGAGATGGTTGTTCTTCTGGAAGGTTCTCCTCTCTCCACAGAGAAATGCTGGAGCTCTGTCAGAGTGACCATCGGGTTCTTGGTCACCTCCCTGACTAAGGCCCTTCTCCCCAATCACTCAGTTTGTCCGGGCGGCCAGCTCTAGGAAGAGTCCTGGTGGTTCCAAACTTCCATTTACGGATGATGGAGGCCACTGTGCTCATTGGGATCTTCAATGCTGCAGACATTTTTCTGTACCCTTCCCTAGATCTGTGCATCGATGTAATCCTGTCTCGGTGGCCTTCAGATAATACCTTGGACTTCATGGCTTGGTTTGTGCTCTGACATGCACTGTTAACTGTGGGACCTTATATAGGCAGGTGTGTGCCTTTCCAAATCATGTCCAATCAACTGAATTTACCACAGGTGGACTCCAATCAAGTTGTAGAAACATCTCAAGGATGATCAGAGGAAACAGGAAGCACCTGAGCTCAATTTTGAGTGTCATGGCAAAGGCTGTGAATACTTATGTACATGTGATTTTTTTCGTTTTTTATTTTTAATACATTTACAAAGATTTCAAACAAACTTTTTTTCACGTTGTCATTATGGGGTATTGTTTGTAGAAGTTTGAGTAAAATAATGAATTTAATCCATTTTGGAATAAGGCTGTAACGTAACAAAATGTGGAAAAAGTGAAGCGCTGTGAATACTTTCCGGATGCACTGTAGGTCCATACAATGCAAGTGAATGGGTGCCAATATTTTGAAGCTCCAAAAAGCACATAAAGGCAAGTAATCCATACCACTCCAGTGGTTTAATCCATGTCTCCAGAAATTATATAATAGGTGTGGGTGAGAAACGGATCAATATTTAAGTCCTTTTTTACTATAAATTCTCCTCCCTGCTCAGTCAATCTCTACTTTTACTTTCACATCCTTCTTCTTATGTTTTTTGTGATTCAAATTCTTCATGCATATCGCCCCCTTCTGGGCAGGGAGAATAATTTATATTGCATAAATATTGATCTGTTTCTCACCGACACTTCTGGAGACATGGATTTATCCACTGGAGTCTTTTATGCTGTTTTATGTGATTTTTTTGGAGCTTCAACATTTTGGCACCCATTCACTTGCATTGTATGGACCTACAGAGCTGAAATATTCTTCTAAAAATCTTCATTTGAGTTCAGGAGATGTACAAAAGTCATACACACCTGGCATGGCATGAGGGTGAGTAAATGATGAGAGAATTTTCATTTTTGGGTGAACTATCCCTTTAATGCATGTGCAGATATAAAGAGAAGCGTCAATTTATTTCTTTACATTGACCCTTTTACATGAGATCTTAACACCATGAAAAGAATTTGAAGCATTTGAACGCATTGAACTCATTTTCAGACCTCTAGACTGTCTTGAAAGTCACTCATGCACAGTCACAGTCATGTTTTAGAGTTCATTGTGTACATAAGGGTCAGTTATCTCTAATGTGGGCAGGAAACATGCTTGCATACACAACTTATCTATCTCTTATTCTTATCGCAAATTGTGGTAAAGTGGTTCCCATTTCCCACACAATACACTGTATGTGTGTCTCTGACTGCAGAATGCAGCTTTCAAGGCAATATCTATAGCAATGGTGATGTTTTCAGTCCAGACGACTGCTCTAAGTGTACATGTGAGGTATGAAATCAAAAAGATTCACTCTCTGATTTTCATTCTTTACCTGGGTGCCGCTGGCATCTTCTATAGTTGATATTCTGTTGTCTTTGTTTTATTGTACAGAGTGGAAGAGTGGAATGTGAAGTGATTTCATGCCCATCACTATCTTGTTTACAAACGACTGTTCCTCTGGGATTCTGCTGTCCTGTCTGCCAAACAAGTACCCAGAATGCTCCTCCACACACACACACACATACTGCTGTGGCTGTAACATGTTTTGGTGATAGTATCAGATGCAAATAGCACAGTACTTTAATATCTGTGTCATTGAAATATAAAGTTGTCCGAGCTGATCTAGTTAGTAAAATCTAGTTTACAGCACATGTATTGAGTTCATAGAAATGCTGTCTTTGTGTTCTTGTTGGTTTCATACATTTTTAAAGAGCATTTAGAGCATTATCTAATATATATAGTAAGCTATATAATATAAGCTATGTTTTTGTTAGTGCACGTTATCGCTAATCAGATGATTTATTTAGCATAAAGTGTTAGTTCTTGTTGATTTTACACAAGTGGCGTTGTGCTTTATAAAATGTGCGCTTGTTGTTTTCTTTGCTGTTAATCTTTAGGATGTGATCATGAGGGGGATATCTATGAGAACGGCGATGTGTTTGTGTCTAGATCGAACCCCTGCCTCAGCTGTTCCTGTTCTGTGAGTCTTATGTGTTTGCGTTCGGGGTCAGGGGTCAGCTTTATCTTGCCTTTTACGGATGAAATTTCTAAACACGTTTTCAGAACCTGACAAAACCATCTTCACGGGGACATTCTTCTAAAGACAAGGTTTATAAATGAACAAACATAATTTTGTAATTGTAATCTAAATATTCCCAAAGGTGAATTTTTGGGGATTTCAATTAGTCAATAGTAATTAGAATAAGTTTCCACAAGAATAGAATAGAATAGAATAGAATAGAATAGAATAGAATCCATATTATAAATATCATCCGCTTCTGTCTCTAGAGGATAGGCAGACTGCGCTGTCGAAGTGCCCAGGGGCAGGAATGCACAGCCGTGCAAACAGAAGAAAGCCGCTGTTGTGCGCCGTAAGGTCCAACAGCATGCAGCAGAGGAATGACAGGAATTGGTGTGTAACTCGCAGCAATTGCAGACACGACCATCGCTCCGAAGAAATTTTCTGAATGAACTCCCGTATTCGCCCCACTTAAATACCCGTATGTCCGGGGGCGGGATATGCAAATACCATCTGCCAACTTCTCATTGGCCTTTTTTCATAGAACAGAGGTATATATCGGCGCTCAAGAGAGACCCCTAGAGTCGCTTCTCTGTCACAACGTGGAGAGAGCGACAGAAGGGGAACCATATTATAAATAGAATAGAACAGAATTGAATAGAATCCATGTGATAAAATAGAATATAAGAGAAACCATATTATGAATAGAATAGAACAGAAAAGATTAGAATGTAAAATAATCTGTATTATAAATAGAATAGAATCCATGTGATAAATAAAATAGAATATAAGAGAAACCGTATTATGAATAGAATAGAATCTATTATAAATAGAATAGAATCTGTATTATAAATAGAATAGAATCTGTAATATAAATAAAATAGAATAGAAACTGTATTATAAATAGAATAGAATAGAAAAGAATAGAATCTGTATTATAAATAGAATAGAATCTGTAATATAAATAAAATAGAATAGAAACTGCATTATAAATAGAATAGAACAGAATAGAATAAAATCTACATTATAAATAGAATAGAATAGAATCCATGTGATAAATAAAATAGAATATAAGGGAAACCGTATTATGAATAGAATAGAATAGAACAGAATAGAATTTAAAATAATCCATATTATAAATAGAATAAATATATATTATAAATAGAATAGAATAGAATTTGTATTATAAATAGAATAGAATAGAAAATAATATAATAGAAACCATATTACAAATAGAACAGAACAGAATAGAATAAAATCTACATTATAAATAGAATAGAACAGAAAAAGAATGTAAAATAATCCATATTATAAATAGAATAGAATATAATCTGTATTATAAATAGAATAGAATAGAAACCGTGTTATAAATAGAATAGAATAGAATCCATGTGATAAATAAAATAGAATATAAGGGAAACCGTATTATGAATAGAATAGAACAGAATAGAATGTAAAATAATCCATATTATAAATAGAATAAATATATATTATAAATAGAATAGAATAGAATTTGTTTTATAAATAGAATATAATAGAAACCAGTATTATAAATAGAATAGAATAGAATAGAATCCATGTTATAAATAAAATAGAATATAAGGGAAACCGTATTATGAATAGAATAAAACAGAACAGAATGTAAAATAAACCATATTATAAATAGAATAAATATATATTATAAATAGAATTTGTATTATAAATAGAATAGAATAGAAAAGAATATAATAGAAACCATATTATAAATAGAATAGAACAGAATAGAATGTAAAATAATCCATATTATAAATAGAATAAATATATATTATAAATAGAATAGAATATAATTTGTTTTATAAATAGAATAGAATTGAAAAGAATATAATAGAAACCGTATTATAAATAGAATAGAATAGAATAGAATCCATGTGATAAATAAAATAGAATATAAGGGAAACCGTATTATGAATAGAATAAAACAGAACAGAATGTAAAATAAACCATATTATAAATAGAATAAATATATATTATAAATAGAATTTGTATTATAAATAGAATAGAATAGAAAAGAATATAATAGAAACCATATTATAAATAGAATAGAACAGAATAGAATGTAAAATAATCCATATTATAAATAGAATAGAATATAATCTGTATTATAAATAGAATAGAACAGAATAGAATGTAAAATAATCCATATTATAAATAGAATAGAATATAATCTGTATTATAAATAGAATAGAACAGAATAGAATGTAAAATAATCCATATTATAAATAGAATAGAATATAATCTGTATTATAAATAGAATAGAATAGAAAAGAATAGAATATAATCTGTATTATAAATAGAACAGAACAGAATAGAATAAAATCTACATTATAAATAGAATAGAATAGAATCCATGTGATAAATAAAATAGAATATAAGGGAAACTGTATTATGAATAGAATAGAACAGAATAGAATTTAAAATAATCCATATTATAAATAGAATAAATATATATTATAAATAGAATAGAATAGAATTTGTATTATAAATAGAATAGAATAGAAAAGAATATAATAGAAACCATATTATGAATAGAATAGAACAGAATAGAATGTAAAATAATCCATATTATAAATAGAATAGAACAGAATCTGTATTGTAAATAAAATAGAATAGAATAAGTAATTCTGACTCCAAATACTGATTGGATGAACTGTAAACAGCCTTAAGTAAGGGTAATGCATTGATAATAGCTTTTTCTGAATATATTTTATAATAAGATTCATTATTTGTTGAACATTTGAGTATTTTGTCATAATATTGATGCTGCTGTGGATGTTTACACCCCGTATTAACCAGATGTGTAGCCAAATAAACAATAAAAGGTAACTGTGATTCTTCATCATTGGGTACTTTCATGTCCCAGGGGTTGAATTTTGAACTTTTTGTGATATGAATGTCACATTAAAACTGACTGGAATCGAACTTTTCAAATGCCGTTTTTGTCTAAATTGGACTGTTTTAGCCTTGTCCCAGACCAAGACAGTCAATATTATATTATGGAAATCTTTCCTAAAAATACAAATTATGTTTAAAACTATGACAATCTACACTAACAGTCAAATCATAAAGCATTTCGGTATTTACCAGAATGTGTGTTTCTTTGCAGAACAGTCGGGTGTCGTGTAACCCCATTCAGTGTCCACCAGCCCTGTGCCCCAATCCTTACAGGAGACCTGGGGAGTGCTGCCCGACCTGCTCTGGTATGCACTCACAAACAAAACAAAAGTACATTCTTCCATTTGATTTTTGTCTTAAATGTGTTTTGTCATGACTTGTCCTCCTCAGCGTGTGACGTGGACGGTCAGCCGTACAACGGCTCTTTCAGCACACTCGATGGCTGCCAGACCTGCACATGTCAGGTGTGTATCTCTCTCTCTCACACACATATACATGTATCACATATTCCTCTGACTAGGTGGATGACATGACCCCAGTCTCATGTAGCCAGACTTTTGACAACGGCTATGTTTAAACCTGGTGTTAAGATGCCTTTTGGGCAATCCAATCACAAGTGCAGAAGCGAGACACATTACCGTTTACCTGGTCATAATATGCATCACGACCCGGCCCCGCCCTCCGCCCTGTCACATTCCTCCATCGTTCTCTCTTTCCACGGGGAAGGTTGTGCCTTCCGCATCGTCAGCCGGCAGGTCATACCCGTATACCTGGATGAGGGAGGGACAAGGGGAGGGAAACAAAAGTGACACCTACACGCCTTAACACAGCGGCAGTGGAAGAGAGAGAGAAAAAACACTTACTCACCGGTTCTCTGATACGCCGTAGCTTGGTCTTCGGCCACTCCTCCACCCTCTAATGGACGTCAGTCGCACCTTCCCAGATGGATCGGAGACAGTCTTCCGGCCCCTGGCGGACAGAACGCCCAGCCGCGTTCTCGGGGAAACAGAAGGGGTCTCCCCCTCCCCTGGTAGCAGTTCTCCCCACTCGCGGTCGGCAGCCTCATACCCCGCCGCGTTTCAGCGGCTGGTAGGCGTCTCCTCTGCCCCTGGCAGCGGCCCTGACCGCTCCAGGCGGTTGGTTAGGAGCCCCTCCTCCCTTCGCAGTCGGCGGCCGTTCGTCCACTCTCAGGCTCCTCCGTCCTCCGGCGGATGGTCGCGGCTGCTCCGATAGGGTGTGGTACTAGTGAGGACTCTACTATGGCGCATCCCTCCACCATCCCGGATTTCAGCACCAGTGTAAAGGGATTCATGGAAAGGAGGA
This sequence comes from Xyrauchen texanus, assembly GCF_025860055.1. Lineage (NCBI taxonomy): Eukaryota > Metazoa > Chordata > Actinopteri > Cypriniformes > Catostomidae > Xyrauchen > Xyrauchen texanus. Next base: position 38,636,570 of record NC_068304.1, on the reverse strand, counting down.
GGCGAGAACCGGCTTAATAATGATATAATACAATATAAATAATAGTTTAATGAAGAACTTAACAAAAAGACAAACACACACACAGGTGTCGGACAGCTGCCCGTAAATCTCTCTCTCTGTCGCACCGCCGTCTCCAGTCGGCCTTTATACCTCTCTGAGGCTTGATTAGCCTGATTAGGGCTAATCAAGGGCTAATCTAGGGCTAATCGTGATTCCGACGGGTGTGCGGAATCACGACCCCGCCCCGCACTCCGCCCTGTTACAGAGGGCTAATGCCAAAAACTGTTTTTCGTTTTTACGTGCCATTTACGGGTGAGTTTATCTGAAATAGACTGTACCGTAATAATAGTCCAGAATTGGAAAAACGTTTAGTGGCACAAAAAGTGATAATAAATAGCTACAAATGTGTGCAAACTGTGATCAGAATTGTTGTTACCAAAATAAGAGTATTTTTAGGGCTGTCAATTAATTAAATAATATGCCGATGAATTATTCGAATCAACACATAAATAAATATTTGCTGAGAAAGGCTCTCAAAAAGCAATGATTCAATATACTGTATAATGATTAATTACTTACAGTTTAAATAATTATAAATATCATATATTTAATATATAGCCCTCGATTGACACCCTATTATATAAACAGGCCTGTCAATCAATAAAAAAGTTAATCAATTTAATTACATAATGTGCCTATTAATTAATTGAATTAATCACAATTAATTGCATTTATAAACGTTTGCTGAGAAATCCCCTCAAATAAAAGTAATGAAACATAAAATGATTAAATAGTCATATTTAAATTATAAATTGTATTTATATTTAAATTATTAATATATGTTATAAATATAATTCAGATCATTAAAATGCATTATTAAATTATTTTTTAGGTCACTGTATCAAGTTAAACATAGTTTGAAACTTAGAAAAACAAAAAATGATCTTCGGCCAGAAGTGTTTGAACGCAGGAAGGAGTTTTCAAACAAGTGTAATGCGGCTGCGTGTTGTCTATACGACTTACTGCCCCTGCTGAAAACAGGTGGTACTTCAAGCTTGAATTCTTATATTCTTTTAACTTTATTCTCAGTCAGCTATTGTGTAACTACTACTGGAGCTGTCCTTCAGAAAAATAATTTGAGAGCTATATGAAAAGAAATGATACATTTTGTATTTTGCTCATCAGGGTGGGACTCAAGCGTGTGTGGGCGTGCATCAGTGTCCCCAGACGTGTCATGACGGCGTGAAGCCGCCGTTCGACTCTTGCTGCAGAGATTGTTCCCGTTGTAACTATGAGGGGCAAGTTGTCCTAGACAGCGTCTCTTTCCAAGTCTCCCGTGACCGTGCAAACACTGTGTGTGCAATGTAAGACCATGATATCCAGAGTGAATTTCTGTTTTCCCTTTTTGGGATTAGTCAAACCAATGTATAAGATTAAAGCTTGTGTGTATGTTTGGCGATGTTAAAAGTCTTCCTTGTATACAAGCTTAATATGCAGAATCAACTATAAGTGTTTTGTTGGATGATTGCACCTAAAATGAAGTGACCCAAAGAAACTTCTTTATATTCATGATATTTGTATTAAAATTGTAAGCATGAAAAATAATTTTGAAAGTAATGATTAAGTTTTGTATACTCAAATGTATTCATTTTGTCTCTCAAAATACCCTATTTGTCAGTAAAATGTCTTATCAGAAATTGCTCAAAAACATTTACATTTACATTTATGCATTTGGCAGACGCTTTTATCCAAAGCGACTTTCAGTGCACTTATTACAGGGACAATCCCCCCGGAGCAACCTGGAGTTAAGTGCCTTACTCAAGGGCCCAACAGTGGCATCTTGGTGGTGCTGGGGCTTGAACCCCCGACCTTCTGGTCAGTAACCCTGAGCCTCAACCACTGAGCCACCACTGAGCCACCACTGCCCCGGTAGTGCAAAAACAAGTGCTCTACACTGGCTCTTTATGGTGTCTTGTGTTTCCGTTAGCTTTTTTGGGGTCATATAGCAGGGCTGGACAGGCAATCTGGCATACCGGCATTTTCCCGGTGGGCCGACGCACTTCAGGGCTGTTCAGGGCTGGACCAGCCAGGGGAGAACCGAGCAGGCCGGTGGGTTGGCCTCGAAGCGTGCCGAATGGGCCGTGAAAATTAGCCAACTTTTGTATAAATCCCCCCCCACTCAACAACTTTTGGGCCAGTTGCCATGTAAAATCCCGGGTCGATTTCTTTTCCCAGTCCAGCCCTGCTCATACAGTCAGCTTGTATAAAAAGCTCTGTAGAGGTATTTGCAATATTTCCCTTTAAAATCGCTACTAATCCTGGAGGTTTTGTGTGTGTTTTGTGTGTAGGGTGGGAATGTAGCCTGCAACACTGAGACCTGTCCTGCTCTTGCCTGTAATTTGGTGGAGACTGTTGGTGGACAGTGCTGTCCCCGGTGTCGAAGTAAGTGTGTGTGTGCATTATGTGCATCATGTTTCCTCGATTTCATGTCATTTCATTTAAGAGTAGCAGCTAAAACTGATCAGTGTTCTTTTGTTTCTTTGATATGAAGGTTGTTTTGAAGATAACGTGTGGCACTTGCATGGCTCTCAGTGGAAACACTCTTATGAAGCCTGCATGACCTGTACATGCTCCGTGGGTTATCGCCTATTTTCAACCACTGTTTCTTAGTTTTTCCAGTTGTCTCGTGTAGAGTATATCATCAATATCTCTCTTTCTCTCTCTCTCTAGGAGGGCCAGGTTCACTGTGACAGTGAACGGTGTGATGTCCGCTGTAGTAACCCGGTCTCTCCTCGTCCTGGATCCTGCTGCCCTGTCTGTGACGGTTTGTTCAATGTTTTAAAAACATAATTTAATCCAAAACTCATTCTTGACTCAATGCTTTCAATGGGGACAGTGCCCCCCAGCCCCCCCTTAGACCGGGTCATGCTCAGAAACTACTTATCTTTTTGTCTGTGTGGCAGGACGGAGGGCAGGGCCGGGTCGTATTTATTCACACCCGGTCCCTTATCAGGCTAATTAAGCCTCCGAGAGGGATAAAGGCCAATGGCACACGGTGGTGCGACGAGAGTGAGATAGTTTACGGACATGTCCGTCATGTGTGTTTGTGTCTTTTAAGTTATTCATTAAAATATTATTTATATTATCAAGCCGGTTCTCGAATACACTGTCGCATGGTCCTCGATCACTCCACCCTCTCAGGCGGACGACAGCTGCTTCTCCCCGTGTGGACCGGAGTCAGACTCACGACCCCCGGCGGTCAGAACGCCCCTCCATGTTCTTGGCGACTCGTGGGGACACTCCTCCACCCCTGGCAGCGGCCCTACTGCTCCAGGCAGTCGGGGAACACTTCCCTCCTCCCCTCGCGGACGGCGATCTTCCTCTGCGTTTCTGGGGGATGGCAGGGCTCTCCTCCGCCCCTGGCAGCGGCTCCTTCGCTCCAGGCGGTCGGGGAGTCCAGTCCCCACTCGCCTCGCGGACAGCGGCCATTCACCGCGTCCGGGCGGTCGGTCTACTCTCTCCCCCGGTGGATAGCAGCGGCGCTCCTCTGGGTGGACGGCAGTGTCGAGGACTCTGCGACTGGCATCCCTCCTCCTTCCCGGGTTTCGGCACCAGTGTAAAGCAGTCAATGGAAAGGAGGAGGCGAGAACCGGCTTGACGATACAAATAATAGTTTAATATAAAACTTAAAACAGAAGACACAAACACACATGACGGACATGTCCGTAAACTATCTCTCTCTCTCTTGTCGCACCATCATCTGCCATCGGCCTTTATCCCTCTCGGAGGCTTAATTAGCCTGATAAGGGACCGAGTGTGTATAATCACAACTCGGCCCCACCCTCCGCCCTGCCACAGTGTGACATTAAAAGCCCACCTTGTTTTTCTTTATTTTCTTTCATCTTTTTATGATCCATTCAATTCCTGAAGGATATTATCAAACCCATCCTAAAATGTTTCTAATTTAACACCTTTTTTGACCATTTTGACATTTCATGTTTGCAATTTGGTAAGAAATCCTGGCCAACAAACCTGGAATTGGTCCATAGCGATGCATTATATTGGAAAATTCTTGTTATGTTATGTAAGTTCTATCAGGAAGACTTTCACATGAGTGAAATTTAAGATGTGTAAGAAAAGTAATATCTTTGGCGTAAGCCTCATCTGGCGGTCCGAAGAAGTTGTACTTGGAACCGTCATATCCTGCCGGAGATAGGAGGCAGGGGCGAGGAGCCTACCCCCGTGCAGGACGGGACTCAACTGGTGGTGGTGGGGTGGTGGAGGTTGCCGTGTTAGCACACTAAAACAGCAATGTGATAGATTGTGAGCAGACTTATAAAGCAATGGCTTACATGCGATTGGCTAGGAGTTACCCAGCTAATGGTGCAATGATGTACAGCAGCTAGTCTTCCCGCTAGAACTACGCTGCGCTTACATTTATCATCTTCAGTCATCCAGTATCGTGAAGTAAACCCTGTATTACCCTGAAGGGGTTTATTTTGACTGTAGTTTATCTTACTACTTGACTACTTGCCAAATAAAGAAATGAATGGACGTGAAATATTGATTTGAGTTGAAATGATTTTATTAGCTTACTTGTAGAGATCACAGAGTGATTCGAGAAGTAGAAAAGATGACTCGCAATTCCCGGATGACTGGTCTGATATCACATTTTCCCTGGATGTGTGGGTCAGGCATGATTGACCAATCAGAATCAGGTATTCCAGAGAGCGGCGTAATATAACACCCTTCCAACATGCGTCAACCGATCAGTGTTCAACAATGCTGTGGTATAAGTTTGCAATAAACGTTTACCGATATATGTGTGGCATAATGGCTGACATTTAGTGCTTGTAACATTTGAGTTTGACACATCGATCTTTCACAGGTTGTAGTGTGAATGGAGTAGACGTCCCAAACGGGCAAAGACTGCCGCCTGGACCCCAGTGTGAGGGTGACTGTGTATGTGAGGTAAGTCGGAAATGTCTCTGTTTATGCACAGTTATATACTGTAATTGACATTTACATTTATTCATTTGGCAGACGCTTTTATCCAAAGCGACTTACAAAAGAGGAAAACATAAGGGAATCATCTTAGGGAGACATTGGTTCGAAAAGAGCCATACTACAAAGTTTCACTATCATCAGAATAGTATACAAAACAGATTTAAGTGCAACAAGAATTGTAATTTTATTTATTTATTTATTTATTTTTTTTTGTGGCTGGTTAAGTGCTTTTGGAAAAGATGTGTTTTCAGCAGTTTTTTGAAGATAGAGAGTGAGTCAGCTTCCCGGATTGAGTTGGGAAGGTCATTCCAACATGTTATGATGAAACAGACTCTGGGAAAGTGTTTTGGTGCCTCTTTGTTTTGGTACAACAAGGCGACGTTCCTTAGCCGACCGCAGGCTTCTGGTGGGAACGTAGCTCTGCATAAATGTTTTTAGGTATGCTGGAGCAGACCCAGTGACTATTTTGTCTGCCAGCATCAGGGCCTTGAATTTAATACGTGCATGAACCGGCAGCCAGTGGAGAGAGACGAGGAGGGGTGTAACATGTGCTCTCTTAGGTTCATTAAAGACCAGATGTGCTGCTGCATTCTGGATCATTTGGAGATTTCAGTAACAACTGGTAATAGCCATTAATAAAAAAACTCAAAAACATTTAAATAATGCTAAATTGAGTGCTGTCATTTTTTCGTTGATAAAATACTTAATCCTATCTTTGTTTACTGTGCAGGGACAATTTTAACTCTGCTATTCTGTTAAAGAAAGGCCGCTTTCTTCACTGTATGCTGTCATTTTTTACTTGAAACAGTACAGGTGTAATTCTTTTTTAAAGAAATTAACATTTTATAATTTTACAGGCAGCAGTGGCTGAGGTGGTGGAGCGGGTCGGCCACTAATCGCAGGGTTGGTGGTTCGATCACGGCCCACACGAGTCCACATGCCGAAGTGTCCTTGGGCAAGACACTGAACCCCAAGTTGCCCCCAATGGCATCAGCTCTGCCATCATGTATGAGTGTGTGTGTGAATATGAGTGTGAATGGGTGAATGGGACACAGTGTAAAGTGCTTTGGTAACCTCTAAGGTTAAAAATCCTCTATATAAGTGCAGGCCATTGAAGTAATAACAATAGAATTATGCACTTCTTTTGGGATTTTATGCTATTTAGAATTTATTTACATGTACATTTTTCAATTGCACCATAAATTTGCATATGCAAATAAGCTAATATATGTAATTTCACTACAATAAAAACCAACACTTGTATACGTTGAAACATATGAAAATGAGTCATGTGTTGTGGGCAGATTGCTGCCATCTGGTGAAAAAAAGAAAAATGACATGACTTGAAAATCATGTTATGACAATAATAGCCAGTAGATGGCAGCAGTGTTCTGTCCAGCCACCTACTGTGTAGTAATTATAAAATGTATCACAAATGCATTTGGATATGTATTTCGACATTATAAAACTGTTATTTGTCAACATTTTGCTTACGGTCAAACCTGACCATGGTGTTACAAAGAGAAGGCATGAACGTTGCGCAATCTTTTTGAATTTTCTCAGCAAAAATGCAGAACCCACACACATAAAAATGAGGGGGTGAGATCATGACACACACACACACACACACACACACACACATAAATTACCCCCGTGGAAAATACTTACATATGGGGAAATGAAGAGCCCTGAGGTGCACCTTTATTTGTGTGGTTGAGAAGTGGATTAATAACCGCATTCTTTCTTTCAGAATGGGAATATTCGATGCACACCGCATCCTTGCCCACCGACCCCCTGTCAATATCCAATCAGGAGACCAGGAGAGTGTTGTGCACGGTATGAATGTTTCATTGTGCTTTTTTTCTAAAAGAGCAAAAGAGAGATGCATCTGAGGTCAGATACTGTATGTTTTACCTTTACTAATAACTGTTGTGTTTGGTGTTCAGATGTGAGGAGTGCATATATGAGGGAGAGCGGTACGTTGACGGGCAAACCTTTGTATCAAGACAGGATCCGTGCTTGAGATGTGATTGCTTGGTGAGTGTCGAGGCGCTTAGAAAAGAAATAGCACACCTCACCTCTATAAGCCGCATGGGTTGCGGCATTGTTCTTGTCTTTAGCACAAATCTGTTAAATCACTCTGACAGGTGACCATCACAGATCTTTTGTGTGTGCAGGGTGGACAAGTGTCATGTGACCCCACAGAATCATCATGCCAGGCTGTTTACTGCACACACCCGACGAAACCACGCGGCCAGTGCTGCCCTTCCTGTGACAGTAAATAAGACAAACACACGCCTGCTGTCCTGGATCTTAACGGAATATATCACCCAAAAACAACACAGCAATTTAAAACCACATTAAAAGTAGTCAATACCACTCGTGCACTGTATTAAAAGTGTTCTGACGCCATATGATCACATTGTGTGATCAGAAAGAAAGTCATCTGGGTTTAGAGCGACAATAGAGTTAGCAAATGTTTTCATTTTTGGATGAACTGTCCCTTTAAACATACGGATTCATTCAGGTAAGAATGTGTTTTACTGTGTTACAGTGTGTGAATATGAAGGAAGGATTTATGAAAATGGGAAGGAGTTCAGGCCACCTGGTGGAGGTCCCTGTCTTCAGTGTATATGCAAGGTGAAACACACACACACACACACACACACACTCTCTCTCTCTGAATGTTCAGTAATATGGAAATCTGACTGCCACCCCTGGAGTCATGAGTTCGAATCCAGGGCGTGCTGAGTGACTCCAGCCAGGTCTCCTAAGCAACCAAATTGGCCCGGTTGCTAGGGAGGGTAGAGTCACATGGGGTAACCTCCTCGTGGTCACTATAATGTGGTTCTCGCTCTCGGTGGGGTGCGTGGTGAGTTGTGCGTGAATGCCGGATTGAATAGCGCAAAGCCTCACACACACTAGGTCTCCGTGGTAACGCGCTCAACAAGCCACGTGATAAGATGCACGGGTTGACGGTCTCAGACGCGGAGGCAACTGAGATTCGTCTCCGCCACCCGGAATGAGGCGAGTCACTACGCCACCATGAGGACTTAGAGTGCATTGGGAATTGAGGCTTCACGCTATTCTCCGCGGCATCCATGCACAACTCACCACACACCCCACCGAGAGCGAGAACCACATTATAGCGGCCACGAGAAGGTTACCCCATATAACTCTACCCTCCCTAGCAACCAGGCCAATTTGGTTGCTTAGGAGACCTGGCTAGAGTCACTCAGCACACCCGGGCTCCCCCAATATTCAAACTTATTAACAGCTGGTTTACATTAAACAAGTGACGTTCTGCATTCAAAATAAATGCAAAAACATATTTTAGAGGTATTGCATTATTTTTATTTTGCACATCCTTTCACAAACAGTACATGCTGTTGTGGTGGTTTGTCCCGTTAGATATTACATGCCGGTATAAGATCATTATTAGATCATTTCTGGCCTCATTTCTGTTACAGCAGTTGCACTTTGGGAAATGAAAAACAGACATTTGCGATCAGAGTTTGTGCTTTCCTTCTTGAAAAGTTCAAGTTGCGGGGAAAGGGGGTCTTATTAGAGTAGATCCGATAACAATGATGTGATCCTTGAAATATTATAATTCCTGTAAAATCCCGACTTTGTCCTGATCCACTGATCCTGGTAGAAATCTAAATAAGCACCAGTCTCCAATTCTCTTTAAGAAACGGGGGCGTTTCAACTACATTTGAACATTTTCAGCTCAATTTAAACAAAGTGCCTATTGAAATCAGTTCTTCTGCAGGTTAAGAAAAGAAATAGAATATAAGATCTATTTGTGTAGTACTTTAATGGCGCTTTTTCATTTTTGGCATTTGAGCACCATTCTGCTAAATAAATCCTTTTGTGTTCTACATTAAAAAAAAGCAGTTTATTTCAGAATATTGAATATTGTGTGTGTGTGTGTGTGTGTGTGTGTGTGTGTGTGTGTGTTGTAGCGGGGTAATGTGAGATGTCATCAGGAGAGATGCCCAACCTTGAGTTGTGCAAACCCCATTCCCCCTCAACCTAATTCCTGCTGTCCAGTGTGCAGTGGTGAGATATTCCCATTCATCATCCACTAACTCACAGCTTGCACAGGCCTCGTTCTCTCATAGAATTGTGTTCATTTTCTGCATGTGTGTGTGTCTGTGTGTGTGTGTGTCTGTCTGTGTGTGTGTGTGTGTGTGTGTGTGTGTGTGTGTGTATGTGTGTGTTTCTGTGTGTGTGTCTGTGTGTGTGTGTGTGTGTGTTTCGGTGTTTGTGTGTGTGTGTGTGTGTGTGTCTGCGTGTGTGTGTGTTTCTGTGTTTCTGTGTGTGTGTTTCTGTCTGTCTGTCTGTGTGTGTGTGTGTGTCTGTCTGTGTGTGTGTGTGTGTGTGTCTGCGTGTGTGAGTATGTGTCTGTGTGTGTGTGTGTGTGTGTATGTGTGTGTTTATCTCTGTGTGCATGTGTTTGTGTGTGTGTCTGTCTGTGTGTGTGTGTGTCTGTGTGTTTATCTTTGTGTGTGTTTGTGTGTGTGTGTCTGTCTGTCTGTCTCTCTTTGTCTGTGTGTGTCTGTGTGTGTGTGTGTGTGTGTGTGTGTGTGTGTGTGTGTGTGTGTGTGTCTGTGTGTGTGTGTGTGTTTGTAGGATGTGTGTGGAATGGTGATGTGTATGTGGAAGGAGACACATGGACTGATGCTGGCCAAAGCTGCTCTTGTACAGGTGGTGAGGTGGTGTGCGGTTATAGCTGTGAACCAGATCCTTCACCACCCTGTGCAGAACCAACCAGAACACCAGGTAAGAGAGCATATCACCCCAGTCCGCAGGTCTTTATATGTCATGTCAAAACTCTGGCAAATGAAAACAAAGTAAGTGTTATGCAACAAAAAAGCATAAAAAGATATTAAGCAAAACAAGACGGGGGTGACTATATTAATTTTATTCCTTGCCTAGATGGTCAGGAGACGTGCATTGACAACTTGACACCAGCTCCTCCTCAACCCTACGCAGACCCAACCAGAATACCAGGTATGAGAGAGAGAATTTTAATCACGATGCATCGATGAGAGTGTCTGTATTAAATGAGCTTCAGATGTGCATGCTTCTCATAGCATGACCCTTTATGTTTGGGGCAGGGCCGGGTCATGATTGCACACACCCGGCCCCTAATCAGTGTAAAGGGGTTAATGGAAAGGACGAGGCGAGAACCGGCTTGACAATATAAATAATATTTTAATTATAAACTTAACAAAAAAGACAAACACACACACACAGGTGTCGGAGAGCTGCCCGTAAATCTCTCTATCTGTCACTGCCGTATTCGGATGGCCCTTATCCCTCTTGAGGGCTAATTAGCCTGATTAGGGGCGGGTGGGTGGAATCCCAGCCCCGCCCTCCGCCCTGCCACAATGTTGTTATTAGGCAAAATGTAAAATATCTGTGAAGTCTTGTGCATGCATCTGAATGCACTTTTTCACATTTTCCGATTTTAATTGTAAATGCTGTCTAGTCACGTCACTGATTAAATTATGGCTGGTTTGTTGCATAGTCCCACTCATTGAAGAGCTCGTCCAATCGTCATATAGAGAATTATTTAAAAGTCCAATAAACTATCTTAAATGAAATTAAATTAAGCATCACTTCTGTGTGTGTTTGTAGGATGTGTGTTTAATGGTGATGTATATGTGGATGGAGACACATGGGCTGATGCTGGCCAAAGCTGCTCTTGTGCAGGTGGTCAGGTGGTGTGCGGTTATAGCCGTACACCAGCTCCTTCACCACCCTGTGCAGAACCAACCAGAACACCAGGTGAGAGAGAGAATTTTAACCATGATGCATTGAGTAGATATTTTAGTGGCGTACCTGTATTAACTGAGCCTCAGAAGAAGCTGGCCTCCAAACAGAATGAAAATACATTGATTTAAATATCCAATAAGCAATCACAAATTAAATTAAGAGCGAAGAAAGATAATAAATATATGCACCGTTCCAAACCCTAGTGAGTGGCTTCGCTGTCTACCAGGCACGTGCCGTGGGCATTGAGACTGGGCAAGCATCAAATATCTGTAATGCACATTATTAAACTCTGTGCCCAAAACACATTATGCAGGTGTGTGTAATGTGACGGAAATGTTATTGATGTAAATTGTTGCCTTAGAACCCACCAATCAATGGAAACATTTATGTCACAGTGGTGAACTTCACCATATCACATATTGAGCGGAGCATGTTTATGTCCATTAAATCATACAATCAACCATAGTGCCAGAAGAGCTTGTTTTTACTTACAACAGAAAGAAAAAGAAAAAAAATTGCCAGTTAATACAGTAGTTTCAACATCATAGGCCTCGCACGTCGCTCTTCCTACGGTTCAGAACCACTGGAACGGACGTCGACTATTAACTAATCTGACCACCGAAGAAAATGAGCTTAACCTGAACAGATACAGTGCCCTAAGACAAGGACATGATCACCAGATCACCACTTTATAGCCTCAGACTAACCAGAAACAATGACCTAGTATAAATGACCTACTATCAATAACTATCAATAATAAATATATGAACTTACCTTTACTTAAACACAAAATCCATGCATCTCTTCTTGCAAATGAACATCTCCGTCACTTTGTTGTAAAAGTCGCCCGCTTGCTCTCTTTCTCAATTTTTAACTGAAATTAACTTTGCAAAATCCGTCGTCAGTGCTTTCACTGCAGATATACATTTTAACGCTTAATAATGCATTTGTTATGTGAACTTGAACACGTTGACACAAAATTAACATCTAGCCTATCAGACAGTGTGTCTGAAGGATGGAGCTTCTGATTGGCTTACTCGTTTTGGTAAGCATGCTTACCTTGGCCATTTGTAGTAGCGGGCGTGATTCAATTTGAATGGTCATGAAAGGGTGTTGAATGAAAAGGTGTTGAATGAAAAGGTGTTGAATGAAGGGGTGTTGAATGAAAGGGTGTTGAATGAAAGGGTGTTGAATGAAGGGGTGTTGAATGAAAGGGTGTTGAATGAAAGGGTGTTGAATGAAGGGGTGTTGAATGAAAGGGTGTTAAATTAAAGGGTGTTGAATGAAGGGGTGTTGAATGAAAGGGTGTTGAATGAAGGGGTGTTGAATGAAAGGGTGTTGAATGACAGGGTGTTGAATGAAGGGGTGTTGAATGAAAGGGTGTTGAATGAAAGGGTGTTGAATGAAGGGGTGTTGAATGAAAGGGTGTTGAATGACAGGGTGTTGAATGAAGGGGTGTTGAATGAAAGGGTGTTGAATGAAAGGGTGTTGAATGAAGGGGTGTTGAATGAAAGGGTGTTAAATTAAAGGGTGTTGAATGAAGGGGTGTTGAATGAAAGGGTGTTGAATGAAAGTGTGTTGAATGACAGGGTGTTGAATGAAAGGGTGTTGAATGAAAGGGTGTTGAATGAAAGGGTGTTGAATGAAAGGGTGTTGAATGAAAGGGTGTTGAATGAAAGGGTGTTGAATGAAAGGGTGTTGAATGACAGGGTGTTGAATGAAAGGGTGTTGAATGAAGGGGTGTTGAATGAAAGGGTGTTGAATGAAAGGGTGTTGAATGACAGGGTGTTGAATGAAAGGGTGTTGAATGACAGGGTGTTGAATGAAGGGGTGTTGAATGAAAGTGTGTTGAATGAAAGGGTGTTGAATGAAAGGGCTTTAAACAATGCTTTGAATCAGAGTAGGCATAACATAAAGTGCTTGTACCTGAGGGTGGCGCCAAAGCGGATAAATTATTAACTTTCCGTGCTGCTCAACTGAGATAAAAGATGACGAATTTGAACGAAAACAGTAGTTTATATTAGCAATTATGTTTACAAATTTCACAGTGTCATTTTTCTTTTCACACTTCTGTTAGGTATGCACTGCTTACCTTGCTTAGATGGACGACACGACCCCGCTGTCTACATAGGCAAGTTACCTTCTAAAATGCCTTAGAGGTACATGTCACTAATTTGAAGCACTTCATGGGCAGCATGTCTGTTAAGAGTGACCTGCTACACAACAAATGCTCCTCAAGTGCATGAGAAACTAGACTGACCGCTCAGTTGATTTCTGGAGAGTTTGTTAGCATATGTTAGCATTTTGCTAAGCTAATTGCTTGGTTGTCTGATAAGCACAACAAATACATTAGCACACACAAATACTGGCTGAAAGTGGATTTTTTATTTGACAGAACAACTACTTTTCACACTTTAACTTACTGTTGATACTAACAGAGTATTGCTAAGCTAAAGTCTTGATTCTAAGCACAACAAATACATAGCACACACAATTATTGCGCGAAATAGTGGATGTTTTTAATTAGACAGAACTAGTTCCCATTCAAGGAAGCATCAACGTTGCATAATGACGCAATTGGGACTACGTCAGTGGTTTCATGTGGTCTGAGGTCTGTATATAATCATGCCAATTTACTGGCTGGTGGCACTTAAGCAATGCCCATAGGGAGCCATGTCACAAGCTCTATATAGGCAAGCGTTTGGGGCTCGTCTAAGCCCGTGTTGGTTACAAATTCTGTCTTATACCAAACCTCCAATATTCCTTCAACAGTTTCAAATATATTTGACAGTTCCCTCTGCCATTGCGAATGAAAATTTTGCCCATTGCAATGCATTGTGGGATTCCCTTACCAATGAAGAATACATGCAGTGCTGCCTTGTTGAGGTGTTTAATACGGCAGCATAATTTGATTAGTAAACAAACTTACAATTACATCGGTCACAGCAATCCAGAAAGAAAGGAAATGTTATTTACTGTATATACTGTATGTTATTAAAAAGATCTTGTTATATAATAGATGGTGAGTGCTGTGACTCTTGCGGTCAGTGCCAGTTTAAGCAGCGTATCTATGAAAACGGCCAGGTCTTCACTGATCCGGATGACCCCTGTAAGAAATGCACCTGTCAGGTAAAGACACACACACACACACTCACACACAAACACAAGATCTTACCTAGATTTTGCACATTTCAAATGAATGCTTACTTTAACATTTTAATAATCTTAATGTGCTCCATTGACACTACATTCATGTATGTGTGTGTTTAGGATGGCAATGCAATATGTGGCACACCTGGTTGTAAAGCAGTTTCCTGTTCTAATCCGTACACTCCCCCTGGAGAGTGCTGCCCACGCTGCCCAGGTACACATTCACAAACCCCATGACCTCAGACTACACTCAAAAAATACAGTGCGAGAGGCGACTTTTACTCTCAATATAGTCCAAGCTAAAGTGCATTGTTTGGACACACCCTATATTATGTATTTCACGGTGTCCACGGCTAAAACGCTGTATTAACAATCAGCATCCAGAACTGTCTTGTTTTATAATAGATCATACTTGTGCTCAAAGATTATCTTTCCTCTCCTCTCCTGAGAAGACTGCGAATATGATAACCGCATCATTACCAATGGCGCAACATTTACGAACCCTGATAGTCCGTGTGAGGATTGCGTTTGCACTGATGGACGTGTGAACTGTGGAAGTCACGAGTGCCCAAGACCAAACTGCAATTATCCTCGGCCGGGGACATGCTGTCAGATCAACTGCAACGGTGAGTTCTCAGTTATTTTTTATTAAAGTATTTGTAAAGCAATAATTAGAATAAAAATTTTGATTTTAGAGAGATTTATTTTTATTTTTTATATTTCAATTAAAATACTCTCTTCTTCTTTCAGGATGTAGTTATGCAGGTAATGACTATCCAAATGGAATGGAATTTCCTCATCCAACGGACAAATGTAGGACTTGCCATTGCACCGTAAGTCTCTTTTTATCTCTTTCTCTCTCTCTCTCTCTCTCTCTCTCTCTCTCTCACACACACAAACACACACACACACTTTATATTTGAGTCAAAGGTCTGTGTTATTGTGGTGATGTGAGCACAGCCAAGCGACGTCAGCGGTGAGCGAGGCCAGGAGAGGAAGAACGGTAAGGATTGACACCTGTGGGAAATGATCTCTAACAGCTGTTTTTGTTTGCAGTGAGATCTGAGAGGTATAAAAGAGCAGTCCAGACCACCGGAGGAGAGAGAGAGACGCACAAAGCAATGTGTGTTACCGACTGCTGAAAAGCATTATTTGTGTGTCTAATGAAAGACTCATGTGAAACAGCTCCCACTTCCTCCTTCCCAAGAATGCCAGAGAATTGTTACAGTGGTGCCGAAACCCAGGATTTGAAGGAAAAAAACGCTGTCATGGAGTACTCGCACTGGCCAAAGTATTCAAGACCCGCGCCAGCCTCCACCAAGCAAAACATCAGTCTATGCTTGAGATGCATATGGAACAGGAGCAGTGGTTCCAGGCATTTTTCCAGACTCAAGCGGAGGACCGACAGGAGCTACAGAGCTTGGTGCACCAGGAGGGGTCTTCAGCCGTGACCCTAGACCCAGCCATAGCAGTACCGTATGTCACGCTGACAAAAATGGGACCTCAAGAAGACCCGGAGACATTCCTTGAGCTCTTCGAGTGGACGGCGGGAGCATGGAACTGGTTCAGCACTCATTGGGAAGCCCAGAGAAACAAAGCCAACACTTCCGCTTGCTGATGCTCAGCGAGCTTGGCCACCCATTCGCATTCTTTCGACAGCTCCGTGACACCTGCCGAAGATGGCTGATGGCTGAAGATCATAATGCTGAGGAGATACTCAATCTGGTGGTACTCGAGCAGTTTATCGCCCGGCTACCGAAAGGGACAGCGGAGTGGGTACAGTGCCACCAACCGGCATTGCTGGATGGGGTGGCCCAGCTGGCTGAGCACCATATGGCGGCGTATTCGGTGGCGAGGAGCCCTCTTCTTCTCTCTCTCTCTCTCTCTCTCTCTCTCTCTCTCTCTCTCTCTCTCCTCCCTCCCACTCTCATTCTTCTCATTCCTACACTAAAACCGGTTCCCCGGTCCCATGGACCATTCAACCCACTGGTTTTCCCTAACCCTCTCCACTCTCCATCACAGGCTGGTGAATCTGCTGCTGTGGGTGCAGGCATAAGGTCTGGGCCGGTCTGTGGGGAGCCTGGCATTTCCAGGACCGATGCCCTGCGATGGAGTTGGAGAAATTGATCGGATCCCTGACGCGCAACAGGTCGCTCCTGATTGAGCAGGACCATACCTGTGAGTATTAAGGAGGGTACACACCAAAAATTGGTGTATTCAGGTTGTAATCAAACCTCCTTCACCAAAGCTTGGTTCAATCTGAGGCTTTGGATACAGGCCGGAGGGTGAAGGTAAGGTTTAGTAACCCTTTAGTTATGGTCATTATTCAATTTCGGGGACAAAATCATAGTGTTGAGGCTGCAGTTAGTCCCCGCCTCTCCCATCCACTAATTTTGGGTACGAATTGGCTGGCATTTACTACTTTATTGAGGGTAATGAGTGTGGATGGGTCCTGTAACAAAGTGTATTGTGTGTGGTGGGCTATTCGCTGGCTGGGGAGACGGTGCCAGGGCCATCTACATAAGCTCCACATCATGATGATGCAAGGGATGCCATGGCTTCCCCCATCCTTAGAGGGTTCCCTGCAGGGGATTTCCTTCTGGAGCATATGTGAGACAAAACCCATGAAAGTGATCGATGGTCAACGCCTCTGGTCAGCCATTGCACTCTCATACCTGTATTTTTTTATTATTAAGGATTGGTTGTATCAAGTGATGCAGGACACTCAGACAAAAGAAGATACAACCCAATTGTTAGTAATAAAGAGCCGTCGGGAAATGTTATTCCAGATGGCTCATTGTAATCCGTTGGCGGGTCACTTAATGCAGGAATAAACACTAAACCGACTGATGGCCCATTTCTATTGGCCGGGAATTTGCTGGGATGTTCGCAGGGGGTGTGCGGCATGCCGTGAATATCAGCTGGCCACCCCAAAAGCGCCATTGTGCCCATTTCCATCGTGGTCCCCTTCGAGGGACCTTATCAAGTCGAAAGAATTGGCATGGACCTCATCGAGCCATTAGAGAAGATGGTACAGGGGCATCACTTTATGTTGGTTTTGGTAGACTACACAATGCGATATCAGGAAGCAGTGCATCTGCGCAACATCTCAGTACAAAGTGTTGCAAAGGCACTCTTCACAATAATCTCCCGATTGGGGATTCCGAAAGAAATCCTCACTGAACAGGGCACTACGTTTATGTCACGTACACTACGCAAACTGTACGAATTAATGAGGATTAAATCGATTCTAACCAACGTTTACCATCCTCAAATGGACGGCTTGGTCGAGCAATTTAATCAGACCCTAAAGAATATGATTCTAAAAGTGGCTCAAGCCCCTATTATTTGCAGTATGAAAGGTCCCGCAAGCCTCCACAGGGTTCTCCCCATTTGAATTATTGTACAGGCATCTACCGCATGGAGTGCTCAACATCCTACAGGAAAATTGGGAGGAAGGACCTTCAAACAGCAAAAACGAAATTCAGTATGTTCTTGACCTGAGAGCAAAACTCCACACACTGGGGCAATTAACATAGGAGAATTTGCTCCAGGCTCAAGAATGTCAAAGCAACGTATAATAATAGTGGTACTTGGCTACGGGAATTTATACTGGGAAATAAAGTCCTTGTATTGCTTGCTAAATTACTCGCCGAGTGTCAAGGACCCTTTGAGGTCACATGGTGAGTTGGGGAAGTTGATTATAACATTTACATTTACATTTATGCATTTGGCAGACGCTTTTATTCAAAGTGACTTACAGTGCCCTTACTACAGGGACAATCCCCCCGGAGCAACCTGGAGTTAAGTGCCTTGCTCAAGGACACAATGGTGGTGGCTGTGGGGATCAAACCAACAACCTTCTGCTTAGCAGTGCAGTGCTTTAGCCCACTACTCCACTACCACTCCATTATAAGGTTAACGCATGGATAGAGGCGGAGCACATCAGATTTGCCACCCCAGTCTTCTAAAACTGTGGATAGAGGTGGTCCCCGTGACATTGGGGATGGTGGTTCCAGAGAGGGAGGAGCTCGGACTGGAGCTGAACTTAAAAGCCACTGATTGGGTCACTTGCGGAGACCACCTCTCACCGTCATGTCACGGAGCTTGCCAGGTTGCAAGGAGAATTCTCCAACTTGTTCTCGCCTCTTCCAGGTCGAACAAATATCATAGAGCACCATATCGAAACGACCCCAGGGGTAGTGGTATGTAGTCGTACCTACCACTTACCCAAACACAAAGAAAAGTGGTTCGGGAAGAATTAAAGGCCATGCTAGATATGGGAGCAATAGAAGAATCCCACAGTGACTAGGCCTGCCTGGTGGTGCTGGTTCCGAAGAGAGACGGTTGGTCTGGTTCCATGTGGATTATAGAAAATTCAATGCGGTGTCTAAATTTGATGCATACCCAATGCCTCGGATTGATGAACTGCTCGATCAGTTAGGTGCGGCTTGCTTTTATTCGTCACTGGATTTAACGAAGGGCTATTGGCAGATCCTCTTAACTCCCATGTTCTGTGAAAACATGGCATTTTCCACACTGTTATTACACCAATTCGTGACACTTCCGTTCGGTTTGTCTGGGGGCCCAGCTACATTTCAGCGGCTCATGGACCAAATTCTCAGACCATAAGCTACTTTAGCCGCTGCCTATCTGGATGATATAATTATTTACAGTAATGATTGGCAGTGGCACCTGCAGCATCTGAGGGCTGTCCTGAGGTTGTTTAGATGAGCGGGACACACGGCAAATACAAAGAAGTGCACAGTTGGTTGGGTGGAAGTATGGTATCTGGGCTCCCACTTGGGTCATGGTCATGTACGGCCCCAAATTGATAAAACCACAGTGATTGCAGCCTGGTCAAGACCTAAGACCAAAAAAGGAGGTGAGACAGTTCCTGGGGCTGGCTGGCTATTATCGTAGGTTTGTGCCTAACTATTCGACCATCACCAGCCTGACTGATCTTACTAAAAAGGGGGTACCATATCCAGTCCAGTGGACAGAGCCGTGTCAGCAGGTGTTCACGCAATTGAAAACTGCACTTTGCGGCAGGCCATTATTGCACTCTCCTTATTTCCCTCTCCCTATTATCTTGCAGACAGATGCATCGGACAGGGGGTTGGGAGCGGTATTGTCCCAGATGGTGGAGGGGGAGGAGTGCCCAGTGCTGTACATTAGTCACAAACTCTCACTGTGGGAAACTAAATACAGCGCTGTTGGGGCATGCTTTCATCCTCTTTTCGGACCATGCCCCGCTCCAGTGGCTACATTGCATGAAGGCTCTCCAGCCTTTTCAAGCTCGAGATGGTCCACAGGCCAGGGGCGCAGATGGCTGTGGCAGTTTTCCTCTCTAGAAATGACAGGCTGGATGGCTCCCTGGCCTGAGTCAAGCAATGGGGGTATGTGGTGATGTGGCCGAGCAACGTCTGTGGAGAGCAAGGCCAGGAGAGTAAGAAGAGTAAGGATTGACACCTGTGGGAAATGATCTCTAACAGCTGTTTGTTTTTGCAGTAAGAGCTGAGAGGGATAAAAGAGCAGTGCAGACCGCCAGAGGAGAGAGAGATGCACGAAGCATTGTGTGTTCCTGTGTGTGTTACCGACTGCTGAAAATCATTATTTGTCAAATTTAAAGGGTCTAATAAATGACTCATGTGGAATGTTGCCCGGATTCCTCTCCCTCCTTCACAAGAACGCCAGAGAATTGTTACTGTTATGTATCTGTTTGTGCTTGTGTTTTTGTGTAGAACGGTAATGTCCAATGTTTGATGAAGCGGTGTCCACCAGTACATTGTTCTGACGCTTATGTTCAGCCAGGAGAGTGCTGCCCGCAGTGTCCAGGTCACATTTGTGTACTTACACTCCATTCACGTCTTCACAATTTACCATAATTATGAGATTACAACTCTGACGTTTCTCTGGCAATGCTCACTACACCCACATGGCATTGTAGCAAACTAACAGTAGTGACGATACGAAATTAAGTTGTCAAATAGTTTGCGGTAACAAGCTACTTTTGCATGACCAAACGCTACATTGCTATTTGTAATGAGCATTATTTGTGCACATAAATTTATAACAATCTAACAAGCTGAGTAAGCAATTAAACATTCTCTGCTAAATCAGTTAATTCTACTGAATCAGTTCATTCAGACTTGAAAAGAAAGATTCTCCAATTCAAGTCTTTCCGTGTCTTGTTCTTTTTTATGCCGAAATATTAGGTTGGCTTGAAAAATACCATTCACTTACATTGACAGAATGTTTAGATGAGCCAAGTCTATTCAAACTGCAGCTATCAAAAATTTAATGTAAACAGATCTACTAAAGGCCTTTAATATGGTTTAAGCTTCTCTCTCTCGGTCACTTTCTTTCTCTCAATCTCTCTCACTCTCTCTTTCCATTTCTCTCTGTCTATTTCTCACTCATTTCAAATCTATCTGTCTGTCTTTCTGTCTGTTCTATTACTCCATCGTTCTTTCCTATCTAAGTTTTAAAACATGCTAGCAGCACCTAACCACATGCTAGCAATGCCTGGCTACATGCTAAAACATGTTAGCAACATGCTATCAATGCCTAGCGACATGCTAAAAACTAATCTATCCGTAAATCCCCAAGTTGTTAAACTTTCCTTAAACTTTCAGACAAGGCTTTTTCAAGCCAACCTCAAAGTTTGTCTACAAACATTTCGATCTAGTTTAAATTCTGCTGTTTATTACTAGAACATTCAAGTGAGAGAAGTCTGAGCTTTTATAAAAATTCTAGGCTTCCAAGTTTGACAAAGACACAAATGCTCATCAGAAACTCGTAATTATGGTAATTCTGACATGACTTGAATGCACATTTAGGTACATTTAGTTTGTTTGTGCGTTTTTTAATGTATTGTACATGTGTTACTCCTTACAGCACCCCCTGCTGATTGCGTGGTTGAAGTGCAGTTCTACAGGCACAGAGAGCAGTTCTACCATCCCACCGACAGCTGTCAATCATGCTCCTGCTCCAATGGGACGGTGAACTGCCGGCACAGGCCCTGCCCATCTGCAGTCTGCTCACATCCTATAATTCAAGAGTGCTGTCGCACATGTGATGGTAAAATGCTTCATATAAAACTCATGTAAAGCATGAGAGCTTTTAATGAGGATTAATAAAGCTATACTACTAGCCTTTTTTACCAGCATGTAGATATAATTATATATTCACAACTTTCCATATTGAATATCACCCCATATACAAGAAATTAATTGAATTTTTTTTTTAATAAATTTGTCAAATGTATCAGTTCTAATGTACTAATTCTAATCAGTCTGTCTTTGGCTCTTCAGGCTGTCTTTATGTTGGGAGGGAATATGCTAATGGCGCCACATTTGAGGATGTGTCAGACTCGTGCCAGACGTGTTTTTGTCGTGATGGTACAGTCAGATGCGAGAAGAAGTACTGTCAGCATGTTGCTTGTCCCTTTCCTGTGCAGGGAGAGTGCTGCCCACGCTGTGATGGTACTCTTTGCGTGTGTGTGTGTGTGTGTGTGTGTGATAACAGAACATTTAAATCTTATCAGTGCAGTATTTTGCAGTATATTTTTGTGTTTCTCAGGTTGTCGGTATGCTGGCATTGAATATCTGAATGGTCAGGAGTTTGCAGATCCTGCTGATCACTGCGGGCGTTGCGTGTGCACGAATGGACATGTGAACTGCCATCGAAGGCCGTGTCACAGCCCAGGATGTAGCCACCCCATCACCCGTCCGGACCAGTGCTGTCCCGTGTGTGATGGTACTGAATCACACTGTGTCTGCAGAATAAGACCACATTTATACAAGTTAGAAACATCTGCTGAGTGCCTCCAATCGGGTCTCCCAAGCAACCAAATTTGCCCAGTTGCTAGGGAGGGTAGAGTCACATGGGATAACCTCCTCATGATCCCTATAATGTGGTTTGCTCGTGTGGTGATTTGTGTTGATATGTCTCCGCGGAAATTTTTTAGTACTCTTTAAATACGTCTCCTAATGTGTCTTAAGCAAGAAAAAGTCATGCATACTACATAAGTTTGTTTATTCCACTAAAAATAACACATTAAATACATGTACATATGGACAACTTGGAATACAATAATAGTACAAGAGTACAATGTGCCAGTAAAATATTTCAGAGCTAGAAAATCATTCCATATTTCACAATAAAAATAATTTTAATTATTTTGGATTATTTTCCCAGGCTTTGAAATCACAATTGAAACATTCCCTGATATTTCCAGGTTTTCTATGCCTTGGCAACCCTGAATCAGTAAACTAATCTAAATATTACGATATTAAAACAGTTTCAAGAAAAGAGAAATCATATAGATTACTTCAATTTAATTGTAGTCTGCACACCAAGTCCCTAACTAAACAATAATACCAGTAAAATGGCACTATTTTCATTATCTTATAGAAAATAACAGTTTAATAGGTTTCCTATTTCAGCAGTGACCCAGTGTCAGAAATTAACTTACATTTATGGTCAATATTTGCCCCGTCTATTTGATATTCAGGGGTATTTTTTTACCTTTGTGGGGGATTCTTTTTTCTAACAATTTAAATCATAAACTGTGTCTTATCCATTATCATTCATACAAATTCTTAAGTATGAGACTGTATTACGTCTTACCCAAAATATAAAATATATGAATAATCACGTTAATATATTATTCCAAGGCTGTCCAGTTGCCAGATCTAGTATGAAACGCATCCTACTCATACAATCGACACATCATACACATTTCAATCCATTTGCGACCTCAACCTGGCAACCTACAACCCAGTTGCGCTGTTGATATCTGCGCAGGTTGTAGACGCGGCACGCGGGAAGTTGAATCAAGCATCACTGGTAGAGATGGGAGGAGAGGACTGAGGTGGGGCTTCGCCGAAAAAAACCCGAGTCACTTTTGTGGCATTTATGATTTAAAAGGCATTTGTTTTGAATCCTTGAATAAGTTTGAGCTTAACATTTGTGGGTACTCATATTGTATAATATTGTATCGTATCGTGTGGCTATGTGTCGTGTTATATAGCGAAATATGTGTATCGTTACAAATATATAATATATATACAGGTGTATATATATATATATATATATATATATATATTAGGCGATCGCATATACAAATATTTGCTGCGAGAGCCCCTCATATAACAATAATTCAATATATAATGATGAAATAATTATACATAGTTATATTTGTATCTCTGTATAAACTGTGCGTTGCGCATTCAGCTGAAATTTCACTTACTGCCCCCTGGAGTAAACAGGTGGTACTACAAGCGTGCATTTATCAGGAATATTTTTTTAACCCTTTATTTTTTATAAAATTCATCCCACTGAATTAACGTGTTAAATCGACAGCCCTAATATATATATATATACATATATATATATATATATATATAACTTTCAATCAATGACATAGATTTGGTTTGAACATTGAGGGGGACCAAATGACACAATGCATAAAAACGGATAAATAAAAAAGTATATTCATTGTATACTCTTAAATATTTGATCACTCTATCACATCAAACATTCAGAAAAAACATTACGGTTAATGTTTATGTGTAATATTAATGTCACCCCCTTCACAGCATTGGGGACGTGTCCACTCCATCTCCCCAATTCTACACCAATGCATACAATCATAATAATTTTATCATTAGAAAGCTGAGACAAAGTGACTCAAAATGATGGAGCAAGTCAGTTATTACCTACCATTTGCAGATAAATACATAATGCAATTTAATGAAAGCAAATAAAATGTATGAAAAAAATTCAGAAATAAATGATACACTGATTTTACTCAATTCTTGCTCAAATGTCAATAAAAACTAAATATATTTATAGCGATAATAATATCTGTTTCTAGCTCAAAATGATGAAACGGGTCACATATATCAACTACTGCTCTCTAGATATTGTTTTCTAACCGACAGATTTGAATCTTTACATTAATATGTAAGTGTGTGTTTGTGTATCGTACAGGCTGTTTGTTCCATGGAAGAGTTTATGCCGATGGCGAGGCATTTCCATCACCCACAGCATTCTGTGAGGAGTGCAGATGTTCTGTAAGTACACAAGCATGCACACAGACACACACAGCCAAAAGAAGGTTTTGAACGAGGTGTCATTATGTCTTGGCATGTGTTGCTGTGTAAATGTAGGCAGTGATATATTAATGCACAATGTATGTGTTACTGCTGTCTGTGTGTGTGTGTGTATTGACCAGAGAGGCGATGTACAGTGTTCTCCGAAAAGCTGTCCCAGCGCCCCCTGTCCTCACCCTGAGCTGGACCCCTGTGCATGCAGTGTGTGTGAAGGCTGTAACTTCAACGGTCGGGAGTGTGGAAACGGAGAACGCTTCCCTGATCCCAATGACCACTGCCAGGGCTGTACCTGCCTGGTACACACACACACAAACTGTTATTGGTTGCTATAGTTACACAGCATCTTATTTAATGAGTTTATGTGAATATATACCCTGTACATCCCTGCACTAAGTGATGCTTAACAAATACTGTGCTGTATGTGTGTGTTTATGTCTGTAGAATGGTAGTGTATCATGCACACCTGTGTCCTGTCCAGAGGCACCCTGTAGGTGGCCCGTGCGTCCTCCAGGTGAGTGCTGTCTAGTGTGCACTGGGACGTGTGAACACCTGGGACAGGTGCATGAGTCCGGCTCCACATTCACTCCTGTGAACGACCACTGCTCTACCTGCACATGCCTGGTGAGATCACTGTGTGTGTGGACATGCTTATGTCCCTTACAGAACTTTATCATGTTACTACAGGGTGTTTCTTTTTGGGGGGGTGGGTTTCCCCTGTTTTCTCCCAATTTGGAATTCCCAATGTGCTTTTAAATCCCCGGGTGGCGGAGGACGAATCTCAGTTGCCTCAGCATCTTATCTGCCGTCAACCGGCACATCTTATCACATGGCTTGTTGAGCGCGTTGCCACGGAGACGCAGCGCGAAGCCCATCTTTATAATGCTTTATAAATATGTGTTATAACTTCTCATAGATAATTGTAACCACAATTATAGTACTTTATAATACTGACCTATTCATAGTTATAACTTCAGTAGTTATAAGCGTGATCAACATCCAATTTTATATGGAGTAGTTATGATGTTTTATCTAATATAAAAACATTTACACCTAATATAAAGTGGGACCAAAGCATCTTTAGGCGGTTAGAACACAAGCAAGTGTTTAAAAAAGTGTAAAAAATTGTGTTTTGTAGAACGGGGACGTCTCGTGTCACAGGAATCGCTGTTCTCTGCAGTGCACACACCCGGTGCATTTCGCGGACTGTTGTCCAGTGTGTGACAGCTGTCTGTTTGAAGAGAAGCAGTACGCACACACACAGACGTTCTACTCGCCCTCTGACCCCTGCAGGCGCTGTGTGTGTCTGCGTGGATCAGTGATGTGTACTCCTGTCGCCTGTCCTGCTGTTTCCTGTCAAAACCCTGTCACCCACCTGGGACAGTGCTGTCCACACTGCAGAGGTGAGTGAAAATAAATGAACACATATGGGGCACAAGGTTTAAATTGTCTGTTGAAATGCTTTCTTGGAATTTGTGTGTATATGATGTTTATTCATGATTCACGATGAACGTTCTGATCCCGGTTTGACCTTTTGACCCCACAGTGTGCATTGAACAAGGTCAGGAGTATGTTGACGGAGAGAGCTTGACCCTCCACACTGACCCCTGCTTGAAATGCACCTGTTTGGTAAGACATGCACAAGACGCATACATTCGATGATCAACACTACTGAATTCTGGCTGAGAGAACAGGTTGGTGTTTTATGCTTGTGTGTGTGTGTGTTTCAGGATGGTGAGGTGACCTGTGTGCGACCTCGTTGTGCTAAGTTGACCTGTATGCATCAAGTGACTGACCCCGGCTCCTGCTGTCCACGCTGCAGAGGTAAATTCTAGAGGTTGACTGATAGTGAGTTTTGCCAATATGATAACTAAGGTGAAGGAAAAGGCCGATTTTTAGAATGTTAAAAAACGTTCTTAGCCATTTCTTACTATGACAGGAATAGACATGGAGGCTACAAGAGTCCAAAATGAATAAAATCCCAGATTCAGTTTATTCTGCAACCAAAATACACCCATATCAGGACTCTTATTTTGAAATGAATACATTTAAATTTAAGCTTTTTATAGCCTGTATATTCACCAGTTGAAGGATTTCACTAATATATAGACAGACAGACAGACAGACAGACAGAGACAGATAGATAGATAGACAGACAGACAGACAGAGACAGAGACAGATAGATAGATAGATAGACAGACAGAGAGATAGATAGATAGATAGACAGACAGACAGATAGAGATAGATAGATAGACAGACAGACAGACAGAGACAGATAGATAGATAGACAGACAGAGAGATAGATAGATAGATAGACAGACAGACAGACAGACAGACAGAGACAGATAGATAGACAGACAGACAGAGAGACAGACAGACAGACACATAGACAGACAGACAGACAGAGAGATAGACAAACAGAGAGATAGACAGACAGAAAGACAGAGACAGATAGTCAAGTCAAGTGGTTTTTATTGTCGTTTCAACCATATACAGTTAGTACAGTACACAGCAAAACGAGACAATGTTCCTCCAGGACCATGGTGCTCCATAAAAACAACAAAGGACCAACATAGGGCCACATGAGACAACACAACGAAATAAAATACCTATATAAACTACCTATATAAAGTGCACGTGCAAACATGTGCAAAAAGTACGGGACAGTACAACAAATTACTGACAATGAACAGGACAATAGACAGTGCAGCGCCGACCAGTACTCAGTAGTGCAAAAAGATGACAGTTTCTAAAAATGTAAACATAACATACTATGAGATAG